>NW_016107410.1:952189-968743 GCF_001604975.1 Cebus imitator
TTTTTTTGCCTAATTGCTCTGGCTAGAACTTCCAGTATTATATTGAATAAGAGTGGTGAGAGAGGGCATCTTTATCTAGTGCCATATTTCAAAGGGAATGCTTCCAGTTTTTGCCTATTCAGTATGATATTGACTGTAGGTTTGTCATAAATAGCTTGTATTGTTTTCAGATATGTTCCTTCCACACCTAGTTTATTGAGAGTTTTTAGCATAAAGGGCTGTTGAATTTTGTTAAAGGTCTTTTCTGCATCTATTGAGACAATCATGTGGTTTTTGTCTTTGGTTCTGTTTATGTGGTGGATTATGTTTATAGACTTGCATATGTTGAATCAGCCTTGCATCCCTGAAATGAAGCCTACTTGGTCATGATGGATAAGCTTTTTGATGTGCTGTTGCAATTGGTTTGCCAGTATTTTATTGAAGATTTTTACATCTATGTTCATCATGGATATTGGCCTGAAGGTTTCTTTTTTTGTTGAGTCTCTGCCACGTTTTGGTATCAGGATGATGTTGGTCTCATAAAATGATTTGGGAAGGATTCCCTCTTTTTGGATTGTTTGGAATAGTTTCAGAAGGAATGGTACCAGCTCCTCTTTGTATGTCTGTTAGAAGTCAGCTGTGAAACCGCCTGGACCTTGACTTTTTTTGGTTGGTAGGCTATTAATTGCTGCCTCAACTTCCACCCTTGTTATTGGTCTATTCAAAGTTTCAACTTCTTCCTGGTTCAGGCTTGGAAAGGTGCAAGTATCCATGAATTTATGCATTTCTTCCAGGTTTACTGGTATGTGCATAGAGTTGTTTGTAGTAATCCCTGATTGTAGTTTGTATTACTGTGAAATCAGTGTCGATATCCCCTTTATCAATTTTTATTGCCTCTATTTGATTCTTCTCCCTTTTCTATTAATCTGGCTAGCAGTCTATTTTGTTGATCCTTTCCAAAAAACAGCTCCTGGATTTACTGATTTTTTTGAAGGGTTTCCTGTGTCTCTATCTCCTTCAGTTCTGCTCTGATCTTAGTTATTTCTTGTCTTCTGCTAGCTTTTGAGTTTTTTTTTAATCTTGCTCCTCTAGCTCTTTCAATTTTGATGATAGGGTGTCTATTTTAGATCTTTCCTCGCTTCTCTGGTGGGCACTTATTGCTATAAATTTCCCTGTAGATACTACTTTAAATGTGTCCCAGAGATTCTGGTATGTTGTGTCTTTGTTCTCGTTGGTTTTAAAGAACATCTTTATTTCTGCATTTCTGCCTTCGTTTCATTGTTTATCCAGTTGACATTCAGGAGCCAGTTCAGTTTCCCTGAAGCTGTGAAGTTCTGAGTTAGTTTCTTATTCTGACTTCTAATTTGATTGCCCTATGGTCTGATAGGCTGTTTGTTATGATTTCAGTGCTTTTGCATTTGCTGAGGAGTTATTTACTTCTAATTATGTGGTCAATTTTAGAGTAGGTGCAATGTGGTGCTGAGAAGAAGGTATATTCTGTGGATTTGGGATGGAGATTTCTGTAGATGTCTGTTAGGTTCCCTTGGTCCAGATCTGAGTTCAAGTCCTGGATATCCTTGTTAATTTTCTGTCTCGTTGATCTAATATTGAGGTTGAAGTGTTAAAGTATCCCATTATTATTGTGTGGGAGTCTAAGTCTCTTTGTAGGTCATTAAGAACTTGCTTTATGTACCTGGGTGCTCCTGTATTAGGTACATATATATTTAGGATCATCAGCTCTTCTTGTTGCAATGATCCTTTTACCATTATGTAATGCCCTTCTTTGATTCTTTTGATCTTTCTTGGTTTAAAGTTCATTTTACCAGAGACTAGGATTGCAACTTCTGTTTTGTTTTGTTTTGTTTTGTTTTTTTGCTCTCCATTTGCTTGATAAGTTTTCCTCCATCCCTTTATTTTGAGCCTATGTGTGTCCTTGCACATGAGATGGGTTTCCTGGATACAGCACACTGATGGGTCTTGACTTTTTATCCTATATGCCAGTCTGTGTCTTTTGATTGGGGCATTTAGCCCATTTACATTTAAGGTTAATATTGTTATGTGTGAATTTGATCCTGCTATTTTGTTGCTAGCTGGATGTTTTGCCTGTTAATTGACGCATTTTCTTCATGTGTCAATGGTCTTTACCATTTGGCACATTTTTGGAGTGGCTGGTACTGGTTGTTTCTTTCCTTGTTTAGTGCTTCTTTCAGAAGCTCTTGTAAGGAAGGTCTGGTGGTGACAAAATCTCTCAGCAATTGCTTGTCCATAAGGGATTTTCTTTCTCCTTTGCTTATGAAGCTTAGTTTGGCTGGATATGAAATTCTGGGTTGAAAGTTCTTTTCTTTAAGGATGTTGAATATTGGCCCCCACCCTCTTCTGGCTTGTAGGGTTTCTGCAGAGAGATCTGCTGTGAGTCTGATGGGCTTCCCTTTGGGGGTAATCTGACCATATTCTCTGGCTGCCCATAGCACTTTTTGCTTCATTTCAACCCTGGTGAATCTGATAATTATGTGCCTTGGGGATGCTCTTCTTGAGGAATATATTTGTGGTGGTCTCTGTATTTCCTGGACTTGAATGGTGGCCTGGCTTGCTAGGTTGGGGAAGTTCTCCTGGGTAATATCCTGAAGAGTGTTTTCCAGCTTGGATTCATTCTCTCCACCACATTCAGGTACATCTATCAAATGTAGATTAGGTCATTTCACATAATCCCATATTTCTTGGAGGCTTTGTTCATTTCTTTTCACTCTTTCTTCTCTATTCTTGCCTTCTCATTTTATTTCATTAAGTTGATCTTCAATCTCTGATATCCTTTCTTCCACATGGTCGATTCGGCTATTGAAACTTGTGTATGCTTCATGAAGTCCTGGTGCTTTTTTTCAGCTCCATCAAGTAGTTTATATTCTTCTCTAAGCTGTTTATTCTAGTTAGCATCTCATCTAACCTTTTCTGTAGGTTCCTGGTTTCTTTGCATTGGGTTAGCACATGTTCTTTTAGCTCTGAGAAGTTTGTTATTACCCACCTTCTGAAGCCCGTTTCTATCAATTCATCAGATCCATTCCCCATCCATCTTTGATCCCTAGCTGGTAAGGAGTTATGATCCTTTGCAGGAGGAGGGGCGCTCCTTTCTGTGCTGATCTCTTCCCATCTTAGTGGCTTTATCTACTTGTGGTCTTTTTAGTTGGTGACTTTTGGATGGGGTCTCTGAGTGGACATTCTTTTTGTTGATGATGAAGTTATTTCTTATTTTCTTTCTAACAGGCCCCTCTGCTGCAAGATTGCCAGAGGTCCACTCTAGACCCTGCTTGCCTGGGGATCACCCGCAGGGGGTGCAGAACAGTAAGGGTTGCTGCCAGTTTCTTCTTCTGTTATCTTCGTCTCAGAAGGGTACCTGTCAGATGTCAGCCTGAGCTCTCCTTTATGAGGTGTCTCTTTGGGTATACAGGGATCAGGGAGCTGCTTGAGGAGACAGTCTGTCCCTTATAGGAGCTCAAGTGCTGTGCTGAGACCTCCACTGTTCCATGCAGAGATGCTGAGCAGGTACTTTTAAGCCTGCTGCAGTGGAACTCATAACTGCCTCTTTTCCCAGGTACTCTGTTCTAGGAAGTTCAGCTTTATTTATAAGTTCCTGTCATGCTGCTGCCTTTTTTCATAGATACCCTGCCCTGCATAGAGTAGTCTAGTCACAGTCTGCTAGCAGAGGCATTGCTGAGCTGCTGAAGCCTCTGCCTGGCTGCTAAGTGAACTGCCTTGGTAGTTGTGGACTGCTTCCGTAGTGGTGGTCGCCCTTCCCCACACTGAGCTGGATCATCCTGGATCCAGCTGCGCTTGCTGCAAAACTCTCAATCCAGAGCGTTTCAGATTGCTTGTTTTGTGGGGCTGGTACCCACTGAGCCAGACCACCTGGCTCCCTGTCTCTGCCCCCTTCCTTTCAGTTGAATGGGCGTTTCTGTCTCCCAGGTATTCCAGGTGCCAGTTGAAATGGCCGTCCAGATTTGTGTCAGTTTCTGTGTGCCAAGCTGGCACCGGCTGAAACTGCTACGCTGAAAACTCATGGTGCTTTTCAGCCTGAGAATCTCCTGGTCTGTGGGCAGTGAAAATTTGTTTGGAAATGTGGTGGGCACACACCCTCTGCCTTGTTTTTGCTGGCAACTGCACTCCAGAGCTGTTCCTATTTGGCCATCTTGGATCCTCCCCACTCCATTCCTTTTAAGATTCTTCTTGCATGTGAAAGCACATCTGAGTTTGCTGGAGCACTCTATTAACATGCCAACTTATTTTTGCAATTCATGTTCATGTTTTTGTTCAAAATATTAATTTTTAATTACACATTTATAAGCATTCTGATATCCCAATCCTGCATTTTGTTCTTAGTTATTTGCTCTTTCTGCTGACTCTCTTACATGCTGTATTGATTCCTCAATTGACCAGTAATTTTTGTTTGTGAGCCCTATTCAGCTGATCTTATTCAATGAAAATCCCAAAGTACCTAGGTTGAACTTGAGCTTTGTAGATAATATTTATGTGTGCTTCTTTCAGGCTTCTAAAGTAGTGCTCTCTCAGTTTTTAATGTTTACAGTAGCAGAATAAAAGCCCCTCCATCCCCCAAATATGCCCATGTCTCACTTCCTAGAACCTGGGTATATGTTACTCTATATGGCAAAAGAAAATTGCAGGTGGGGTTAATCTAAGGATCTTGGCTTATCCAGGTAGGACCAATGTAATCAAAAGAGCCCTTATACAAGGAGGCAGGAAGGCTATAGTGAGTAGAGTAGATGTCATTATGGAAATAGGGTAAAAGAGAGAGTGTTTTAAACTGTTATACACTGACCTTGAAGATGGAGGTGAATCTATAAGCCAAAGAATGCAAAGAACCTTCAGAAGCTAGAAAAGGCAAGGAAGCAGATTCTCCTCTACAGCTTCCAGGGAAAAAAAAATCTTCACCTTTTGACACCCTGACTTTAAGACTTCTGGTCTTCAATAAGATAGTATTTAGTGTTTTATTCTGCTAAGTTTGTGGTTACAACACATTGTTCGACTAAGTTTATTACAGCAGCAATAGAAAACTAGGGCAATATGCATGCAAATCACCTTGGATCTTATTTAAAAATATAATTTGATAGTATGCCTGGAAAAGAGTGACAGGGTCTGTATTTCTAACAAGCTCTTGATTGGTACAGATGCTGCTACATGTTTGTGGATCCAACTCTCAGCATCAGAAAATAGGATAATATTATCTTGAGAATACATTAAATAAAATTTGCTACTTATGTTTTCACAAAATATACAGGTCATTAAAATTCAAATCTCAAAGCCCATGTGAAGACATTTTTTTAAGCACTATTCATGCAGATGAGCTCCCTAACTTTATGAAGGGATCTTATCTCACTTCTCTCCTGGTATAAACTGAACGACTTGCCTTTGTCTTCTGAAGAGAACTTAAAACTCAAGGCACTAAGTTTATGGTATACACAAATACAATGCCATGCATATACTATGAGTATCTCCTCAATGATATCGGTATGCTTTTTGGCAATTCTTGCCAGTATGAACAATTAATTGCTAATTTAAACTTTTGTGTCCAAAATAACAGTAACAATTTTGCAAAGTAAAAGCAATATCAAAGAGGTTAAAGGGTTGATATAATGTGTATATGGACTTCCTTATATGTTTGAATTAAAGAAAAGAAGTTGGGGAAAATAGTAAAATCTACATTTTCCATTAATTTCAGTCACTAATTTAAGTCTCTTGTAGATGCACTAAACCATAAACCATGTAGACACGTTATTATATTTAATTATATTATTAATATATATTATTTAATATGTTTATATATTAGTTTATTACTATCCTTTATGAAGTTTATGTATATATATATATTAATTAGTTCATTTAATCTTGAAAACAACTTTATGGAGTAAGAATTATCCTAATTTTAGAGATTAGAAAACTCAGACTCAGAAAGACACACATACACACACACAGAAAAAACTTTTACAGAGTCCTCCTAGATATATAGTAGAAACTTATACATTTAAGAATAATTTTACTATTTATTACCTGGTTGAGCCAAGTAAAGAGGAAAACAATATCCTACAGCTTGAAAGAGGAAGAGTCAGGGGTGTAATCCAGGACTTTCTTATTACCATGCCTGTGCTCTTTCCTTTAATCTATGTTGATTCTAAAGTTATCTAAAGATAGAGATTTGCAATTGACTTTCAGTATTGTGTAGAATTCTACTACAAGATTACTTATAAATGAGATAGTCTCTTTCGTCTACTCCCAGTTAAAAAGCCGATTGGGGAAAACATTTATGCAAACAATTTGGCAAAAGCAAAGGTATATTACTGATGTACATGAGCAAATAGGTACTGATTGGAAACATATAGACACGTAAATAGTAACACAAGCACATATCTACACATGCCGTTGCTGATTGTTCTCATTACATATTATTGAATCACACATTTCTAACCTAAGCTCCTCAACATACTCTATTTCTAATTCCTCCAAAGAACCTTACCTTTCTCCTGCCTTCATCAATCTCGGCAGATCACTTTACATTGAGAAGATTTAAATCACTAAGCATAAAATTATTTAATTCCTACTACCCCATATTACATACTTTTTGCATCAAAAACATTGCCGTGTCTCCAATTTCAAAAGATTAGGTATCATATTCTTTTCAAAGCCTAACCTTCCACTTGTGCTTTTAACCCCACTTTCTGTTCCCCAGAGATTGAGTTCTATTGATTACTACTGTATCCCTTTTATCTGAAATTTCTCCTCTGACTACTTTTCCTTTGTTAACATGCTTACAGCTCTCTCACCCTAAAAATTAAATCCTCCTTGTCCTTCTTTGCCATGTGGCCTGTAAGATAATGCTTTATCTCTTTCTCTTTTCATTTAAACTTTACAAAGAACAACATACCCTAGAGGTCTCTGTCATCTCACCTGACACTTTCTTACCAATTCATGATAGTTTAGTGCCTATTCTTTAAAAGGAACTAAAAATGTTTTAATAGAATTGAATTGCCAGATTCAGTGGCTGTTTCTTCATACTTCATATTAATACAGTGTCCTTTAACACTTGGCATCACTGATCACTCCATACTTGAGGAAATAGCTAACTTCCTCTTATGGCTACTTCTACATTTTTCTTAGAAATTATTAAATATTAGTGTCCCTAGATTTCTGTCCTTGAATTTATGCTTTTATCATCCATCATACTTTGTTTAGGTAATCACTTCAATTCTCATAATTTTGACCAGCTCTTGAATGCTAATCACACAGTGATTTATATCTCCTATCTGTCCTCTCTCCATCAAACTTTAGTTATGTTATCTCACGCCTGATGGCCAATTACCTCTGAATGCTCTACAAGTGCTTCCTTTCATGTATTGTATCAATCAATGAGTTAATAAATAATAAGTCATTCTGAAAGACTTTTAGGAAGACTCAGAATTCCCATTTAGATAGGTCATTTCACTGAATCTGTGGAACATATATTCTAAATTGGGATGGTGGCGAAGGTTTAAAGATGACAATGATGGAGGAAAGGGAATTTATATACAAATTCAAGACATACTTAACATAATATGTATTTGATAGCTATTTGCACTTACAGAGGTATTAACCTCTCAGGTCCAAACTTATTGCCTATTACCTGCTCTGTGATAATAAAAATGGACACTGTAAAACATTTCTTCTTTACAGCTGGAATATATCTTTTGTTACAGAAAGGAAAATATTTCTCCTCCTGGTTTGGGTGTTCTTCTTCGGCCCTTTTCTTCCTCCTGCTATACTGATACAATCCATATCACGCAGTTCCTTGATGATCTATATAAATGGGAATTCTGAGTCATCCTAAAAATCTTTCAAAATGACTTACTATTTATAAACTCCAAAATTATTTATCAAATAAGTTGGGCTTTGTCTAATTTTCTAACCTAATTTCTTAGCACTCACTGGGTAGAGTTGTCAAAAACAATGCAAAAAATAAATTAAAATCTCAATGGGATGTAATAATAAAGACTATTTTCCCTTGAGTTTTGTTGGTTGGCTGGTTGTGTTTACTCTAGGGTAGGCAACCTAAGTGGCTTTAAACAGCTGTTTGGAGCAAGTTCTACTCTAAGAGTGTATTTCAACAGCAGGCTACAGAGTGTACATTTTCCTCGTGTTAAGTGCAAAGATGCAAGGAAAACATCAAACTGTATAAACTCATTTTTAAGACCCTGTCTGTCTTCTGGCATCCCTGACCTAAGCAGTTCACATGCTGAATCTAAAATCAAAGTGCTGGATAGTATAGGCCTCCCACGAATGTGATAGGAAGAAAGAGAACATATTTTTGAAAGGCATACTACCTCTTACATTACTTCCTGCCATTACTAGTCTACTAAAATGTTAGTCAGGTAAGCTATCCAATGGGGCAAGGCATTCCCATACCATACTAATGTGCCTCTAAAGAAAGAAAAAACACTTGGGATTATAGTTAGTGTATATAAACTTGTCTTAGCTAAGTGTATAATTTGTTAGGAGTTCTGAAGTGATGAAAATACCAGAAGTACCTTACAGAGCTTTTAATCATTTCAAGTTCTCTGTTGATCTCAGGTCAAGGTCTTCTGTTATAGAAAGTATCAGTCAAGTTTATTCTTTCACAGAATCCTGTTGTTGATTGGATAAAATATTTTTCTTATGACTTTACAGGTATTGATCGACTTACAACCTATGCAGATTATGACCATTCGACTTTATGACCACAATCCCTAGCCACGACTGCTCTGCATCTGGCAGCGCAAATGTTGCCCAGCTGGGCGTATGACAGTGCGGACCAGCTTCCGGCAGCACTACCATCTCCGCATGCACCATTTCAACTGTTATCCCTGACTCGGTACAGCAATTTGTGTTTTGTGACTTGGATATTTTTCATCAAACCCCTCCCAATAAACTTCTTATACATTTCGAAGCAATGGACTCAAACATCAAACGATTTGCAAGGATTGAACGGATGGCACACGATGTGTTTCGTCTGTATCGTGAAATTTATGAAGAAAAAAAGAAACATACAATTCAGACAAAGCTCACCATGTTTATGAAAAAAAGCAACTCTGGTAACCTCAACTGCTGCCTCAGATGAGGACATCAACGATCCGCAGCCAAGCACCAGTGGCCAATAAAATGTTTTGTACATGTTTATATATTTTGATATGTTTTGCAATTGGGAAAATGTTTCCTATGGTATTTTTTACAACTGTATTTTGTATTTTTGTATGCATCTGTATTTTGTATTTTGTATGATTTGCAAATATTAAACCAGTTTGTACTGATAATGCAGTGTTTTACTTAAACCCAACAAATGTAAAAATAAGAAACAAAACGGTGTAGAGATGATACAAATGGCATAAAATGAACAAAGAAAATTATGATATATATAACAATAACGAAAGAAAATTATGATAAAATATGACTTAAAAATTTTTATGACATCATTTCACAGTACTGTGCATATAGCCTACTCAACTTATGACCAAATCATGTTATCACCGGTCTGTCGGAACCAATCGTGGTCGTAAGTCAAGCACTAGCTGTACTTGTGTTTGCATGTTTCTCATGTTCATCACACCAACTAAATGCCATGTTCAGACTTTATCTTTTTGTTTCTATCTCAAGCTTCCCAGCAATGGCCTCAGAATCAGGTATTTACACAGTTCTTTGTCACTCTTTCCTCTCCATTTGTCTGCTGCTAGTAGTGTGTCCGTGTGCTTCGTAGTCCACCTCAAACATTTTGAACGCTACACATTCATATTTTAAGACTAAGATCAGGGACTTAATTATCACGAAATATTCATACCAAGTGTGCTACCTTCTGGCTAATTACTGCTTATTAATAGCTACTGAAAAGAATTGTCCTTACATAAGAAACTTAGAAGAACAGATGCCTAAAATATTAAATAGGCCTTGACATGTTGGATGAAATATTAATTGGCCATTTTGCACAAAATATAATTTAGCCAGAAAAGATGAAGAGGAGTAACTGGAAAGATTAAAAAGCCTGAAATAGAGTACACTGCCCTGACCCCTACCATGTCAGAACAAAAAGGGTTAGAAAGACACTTTCTGAAGTAGGAGTACACAGATAAAAGATGAACATTTATTACTAGACAAGTGTTCACTTGTCAAGAATCCTCTTTGTGACAGAAATCTATATTAGTCTTTCAGCCAGCTACAATTTGTTCTAAGGCGTTCCTATTCTATGTTCTCATGCATCTCTTCTCTGAAAAAAGAATTTTTCCTATTTTGGTCTGGCTCCAAGAAAACTGCAACAGTGTTAAATGGCAGTTCCTCAAAACTGGTAGGGAGACTAATTCAAACTCTAGTTCCTAGGGCCAGAACAGACATTGGATAAACAGGAACAATGAAGATTTATAATAATTCTCTCTGTTAGCTGTATATCTTAGCACCTACTGTATAAAGAGCAATGAAAGGGAAATAACATCCTCGTTTAATGTTTAGATTCCATTTTTGCACATGTACCACAGAACTTAAAGTATAATCTGTATATATGTATGTACACACGCACATATATATTGATATATTGATAGATATGTATATGTATATATAAATATATGTGTGTGTGTATATATATGTATATGTATATATAAATATATATGTGTGTGTATATATATATGTATATGTATATATATGAGAAGAGTTCTCACTGGGTCTTGATCATTTCATGAAATGTGCCCTTTTTCTCTGCTATACTCAATGGACAGAAATACCAGGAAGGCTTCAGAACTAGTTGACCCACTCAATCTCCCCTTCAGCTCCTCTAGTAGTTTAGGGTTAGAAGTCAAAGACCTGCACAGAACCATCCCAATGCATTTTATTCTTAGTAAATTCTGCATAATAACAATGTTTTCTTGGATCCTTTACAACAACAGATATTTTAAAAATAGAACAATTTATCAAAATATATAGAGTTAATTTATACAGCAACAAATTTCCTTCTATAATTCATAATATAATTGTAAGCTGCATGAGAATAGGAGAAATAAACTCAAGGTAATCTGCTGTATAATGCAATTGCAGGATATATATGTATATGTATATATACATATATATTCAAATGTAAACGTAGAAATATATAGTCATAATTTAATTAATAAGGGTTTCTTTGTGTGAGCTATTTTCTATTTCTTAAATATTTCATTAGCAGACATTGAGCAGTTTTGTAATATAACAAAATAAGTTTCATTTAACTAAAATCATACACTCTCAGTACAATCTGGGTATAAAGGAGTCTCATAATGAATACTGAGTACCTAAGTCCCATCAAGATTTTTAAAAATGACAAGATCATGGAAATATTGAGTCCACTGAGTAAAATAAATGTATTATTTTCTGGACAGTGGGAAGGTGTCTGTCACAATCCAAATAATACTGGTAAATTCTAATATTTGTTCTAGGTACCTCTGGTATTTATATCCTTCAATAAAAATTATTTATTGACAAATTAACTTACAGATTTTTATTAAATATTTATTAAGAAAGTGAATAAAATATATAGACTAGTATGTTAAACAACCCCAACCTCATTTAAGCAAGACAGAAATTTGGTAGTTTTATTTGCAATGTTTGCATCTCTGTTTTACAAATTTGTCTTCTTGCTAGGAACTCTCCTTGAATTATAGAAAAGGATGACCTGGGGTACAAAGGCTCCAAGCAAATTGTTTAGAACTTGTTAATACCCTAAGAAATAAGTGGGAACATTAGATTTTCCTGTGAGAAATCCATGTTGCTACTAATTAACTTCGATGAAACAAAGAATATCCTTAAAAAAGGTAGCCTCTAACCTCAGATACCAGACATCCTCATTCTTCTGACTACAATCTTTATACATAAAACATTTGAAATTGCCAAGCTTATTTGAGAAAAGTGTATAAAACTTCTGGATACAATTAAAAAAAAGTATATGATAAGCACAAATCTTTTCACAGCAACTTGAAAAGGTTAAATTAAAATAGATACAAAACGGTTAGCCAAAACACCAATGCTTATTGTGCTTCTGTTTATCTAACACTAAGATGTGAAAACATACCAAACAAATTATATCTAGAAACAATCTTGACTCTCAAGAAACCAAAATCTGGTAGGAGAAGCCTGCAGTAATAAGCACAAGGACATTGATTAACTATTGCAGCTTTACATGTACGTTCACCAGGTCCTGCTTCTGCCTGAGTATAGAAGATCAAAAAGTAAATCCTACAATATGAAAAGATGAATTTACTATGACTTAGTGGGATTTGTATCAGAAATTCAAAGGTTGCTTCAACATTCAAAAATCAGTCACTGTAATTCACCACTGGAACAAAAATGCGGGACAAAGATGTAGAAAAAGAAATAAAAAGGGGCTTTCTTAATCAGACACAGTACATCTAGCAATCCAACTACCCTGCAATTAACATACTTGATAGTGAAATATTGAAGAGTACCTGCCCCAGGCCTCTTTTTTACTAAACCAGTTTCACAGAATTTTCTGTCTCGGGTTCAGCTTCTACAAAATTCAACCTCTCACATAAATAAATAAATAAATTTAGAATTTTTCTTAAAATATTAAAAAATAACATAATCATAATTATATAAGACATACAAACTAAAAATAAATATTAAAATTAATTGAATAAAAAGAAATAAATATGTGAAGATACATAAATTCAAACTAGTCTTTAGGAAAGATTAAATAATAGTCTTCATGAACCCAGTAAATTTAAAGAGATTAAAAAAAAGATTATGAATGAAAACTATTTTTATTTCTCTTATATGTTGTTATACATAATATAAAAACAAAGAAAAATACCACCTGCAAATCTATGACAAAAAATTAAATCTAGAGTAAATTATTTCTAAGCAAAATTAAAAACATTTTAATAATCTTAGAATAATTAAATATTTCCACATAGGAGTGGTTGCAAAGGTGATTCAACCATTCAAAAAGTAATCAGAATCAGTTAGTTTTACAGTTATGTTAAAGGGCCGATAAGTCTCTGAGTCTATTATTAAATTTTTCTAGAAAATGTATATTCTATAAATAACATTCTAATATTAGAAATAATATTTTAAGAATATTCTAGAAAAAGCAGGAAACCTCTTCTATTAGGCTAACATGCATTTATTACCAAATTCTGTTACAAGTATTACAAAAACTAAATAGACCAATCTCTTACATTATTATAAAATCTAGAATTTCAAGTCTGTCCTTGATGTCTTTTAGCCTCACGGGGTCCCCAAAGGCCTGATCTTGAATCTCTCTGCTCCACCCAGATAGGACTCCCACCCAGCTGGAAACATGCCTCCTCTGACCAGCTTTTTTATCAGCCACACCAGTTGCAATCTCTTGATTTTCACTTCTTTGCCAGCCCGTGAAAATTTTCCAACAAACCAGTCTCATAGCTTTGATGAAACCAGGGGCTTCCTGACCCTCTGATTACTACAAAGCCTGCCCCCAGAATCCCTGTTGGTTACCTTGCTCCGCCCTCCACCACCCAAGTACAACCATTTCATGGCCCTGCATGTTGTGTGGTATTCCCTTCCCCAGTGCTGTATTTGTCACTAGTGAACTGCCCCCCCGCCGCCCCGCCAAGCTCATCTGTCTAGTGTTTGGTATCATGTATCAGTCATCTCCTACCATTTAGAAAAGGGAATTCTTTCTTCACTAACTGGATCAATCAGAGGTATGTAGAACACTTATAATATGGTTGCAAAATATGTAAGAAAATTTCAGCAATGGCATTCAGTAAAGTGTTAAATAACAATAAATGATGACCAATGTAGAAGTATTCCAGTAATGCAAGGGAGTTATAGTGTAAGGAAATCCATTAATCTATTAGAATATCTAAACATAGAATAAGAAACATCAGAAGCATATCATTGGGTACTAGTAAGATATTTCATATATGAAGTGGTAAGATTTAATATGTTTTAAGAATTCAAGGTAGCTAAATAAATACAATAAAAATTATTTTCCAAAGCCTAAATATCATTACAATTAAGATCTGGACTTTTGTAAAAAATTATATATTTAACTATGTAAGCATTGGCAATCCTGTGTAGAAAAGGCATCAAGATAAAATCAAACGACAGACTCGAGAAGATTCTTTGCAATATATTTATATCAAAGGTCTCATAATACACAAAAAGTGTTATTGTAAGTAAATAAGAAAAAAATACAACCAAGTAGGCTTTATTCCTGTCATTTAAGGTAGGTTCAATATATGCAAATCAATAAATGTGATTCATCACATAAACAGAGCTAAGGGCAAAATCCATAGGATTATCTCAATAGATGCAGAAAAGGCTTTTGATAAAATTCAACATCCCTTCATGCTAAAAATTCTTAATAAGATAGGTACTAAAGGAACATACCTCAAAATAATAAAAACAATCTATTACAAACCCACAGCCAGCATCATACTGAATGGGCAAAAGCTGGAAGCATTCCTTCTGAAACCCAGCATAAAACAAGGATGCCTTCTGATATCACTCTATTCAACATTGGAAGTTTTGGCTAGAGCACTAAGGCAAGAAAAAGAAATAAAGGGCATTCAATTAGGAAGAGAGGATGTCAAACTATTCCTGTTAGCAGATAATATGATTCTATATCTAGAAAACTCCACAGTCTCATCCCAGAAGCCCCTTAAGCTGATAAACAACTTCAGTGAATTCTCAGAATATAAAATCAACATGCAAAACTCATTAACATATCTACTCAACAACAGTCAAGCTGAGAGCCAAATCAGAAAATCATCCTTATTCATAATTGCCATAAAAAGAATATGATATCTAGGAATACAGCTAATCAGGAAGGTAAAAAATCTCTTACAATGAGAACTACAAAACAATACTCAAAATCAGAGACAACATAAATGGAAAAACATGCCACATTCATGGAAAGAAGAATCAATATAGTTAAAATGGCCAAACTGCCCAAAGCAATTTATGGATTCAATGTTATTTCCATCAAACTACCAATGACATTCTTCAAAGAACTAGAAAAAAACTACTTTAAAATTCATATGGAACGAAAATGAGCCCAAATATCCAAGACAATCTCAAGAAAAAAGAACAAAGCTGGAGGCCTCATACCACCTGAATTCAAACTGTGCTGCATAGCTACAGTAACCCAAACAACACGGCAGTGTTACAAAAACAGACATACAGACCAATGGAACAGAAATAGAGAGCCAAGAAATAAGGCCACACATATGACCATCTGATCTTCAACAAAGCCAACAAAAAAAAGCAAGGGGGAAAGTATTCCCTATTCAATAAATGGTGCTGGAAGAACTGGCTAGCCATATGCAGAAAATTGTAATTGGACCCCTTTCTTACAACATATACAAAAATCAACTCCAGATGGATAAATAAATGTAGAACCCAAAAGTATAAAAACCCTGGAAGACAACTTAGACAATACCATTCTGGACATAGGAAAGGGAAAAGATTTCATGAATAAAATACCAAAAGCAATTACAACAGAAGGAAAAACTGATGAGTGGGATCTAATTAACAAATTTCTGCACAGCAAAAGAAATTATCAAGTAGGGAAACAGACAACCTACAGAATGGGAGAATATTTTTGCAAACCATGAATCTGACAAAGGTCTAATATCCAGAATCTTTAAAAAACTTAAATTTACAAGAAAACAAAACATCCCCATTAAAAGTGGGCAAAGGATATGAAAGGACACTTTTTGACAAAAGACATACATGTGGCTAACAAGCATATGAAAAAAAGCTCAACCTCATTGATCCTTAGAGAAATGCAAATCAAAACCGCAATGAGATACCATCTCACACCAGTTAAAATGGCTACTTTTAAAAAGCCAAAAAATAACAGATGCTAGTGAGGTTATAGAGTTTTCTCTGTAACATTTCTCTGTAACATTTTATATTGCTGGTAGGAGTGTAAATTAGTCCAACCATTGTTAAAAAAAAAAAAAAAAGTGTGGAAATTCCACAAAGACCTAGAAACAGAACTACCATTTAACCCAGCAATCCCATTACTGTATATACCCAGGGGAATATAAATTGTTTTATTATAAAGACATATTCATGGGTATGTTCACTGCAGCACTATTCACAATAGGAAAGACATGGAATCAACTTAAATGTCCATCAATGGTAGACTGAATAACAAAAATGTGGTACATATACACCATGGAATACTATGAACCCATAAAAGAGAACAATATATGGTCTTTGCATGAACACGGATGGGGCTGGAGGCCATTATCCTTAACAAACTCATGCAGGAACAGAAAACTAAATATCACATGTTCTTACTTATAAGTGGGAACATAATAATAATAACAAGGGACACACAGAGGAGCAACAGACACTGCAGCCTACTGGAAAGTGAAGGATAGAAGGAGGGAGATAATCAAGAAAAATAACTAATGAGTACTAGGTTTAATACATGGGTAACACAATAATCTGTACAATAAAGCCCCATGATATGAGTTTACCTCTATAACAAACCTCCACATATACACCTGAACTTAAAATCCTAAGAAAAAA
>NW_016107410.1:968758-1002312 GCF_001604975.1 Cebus imitator
AGGAGGAGGAGGAGATGAAAGACACGTGCATGTGAGAGTGTTTTCCTGGAAGATCAGATAGGAAATGATTACACAGATGGGGTGCCCAATTATTGTTTCCTTGGAAATACAAGTTATGGGTACACTAAAAGTATGTCATATACTATACTGTTCTGACTAGTAAAATTAACTAATATTTTTAATTTTTTTAAAAAAGAAAGTGTGGGCAAAAGATATAAATAGGCAGATAAGATTAAATGTTAAAACCTAACCAAATATTGTAGGGCTATTTTGTGCTAGTTATTTCTCTAGTGCTTTACATTTGGCCTCGCTACTACTTTACTAGCTAGGTACTAATTTCCTCTCTTTTTTACAGTTGGAAAATCAAGGAAAAAGCTGGTTACATTTTACAGACTTTCTCTGCTAGAAAGCAAAGAAGGTAGAATTAAAACTGATGTAATCTGGTTAGAGTCTGTGCATTTATTCACCATATACACAGCCTTCTAAATAGGCACATAAAAAGTTCTTCTTCAAATGACATCAGAAAAATGCAAATGGAAAATTTAATAATTGTAAAGGTGCTGTGAAGTTTAAAGTTGTAATGTTTTTGGGGAGTATGAGTTAATATTATCTATCATACCTAATAAATATGCTTGCAGATTGTGTAAACATTTGTTATTAAAACTGATATGGTATAAGTATACACCATGAAAACTGATGTGTGTGTGTGTGTGTGTGTGTGTATACATGTATATATTATATATATATATATATACACATATATATAATATATATATATATAAGTTTTCAATAATGTAACATAATCAACTTAAAAATATATAATGGTAGAAAAAACAAGTATTCTATACATAAAGTATGAAAAGCAGTGTAGTCATTTACTGCAAAAATTTTTTAAATTGTACTTTAAGTCCTGGAGTACATGTGCAGATCTTGCAGGATTGTTGCATAGGTACACACATGACACAGTGGTTTGTTGCCTCCATCATCTACATCAGTCATTTTTCGCAGTGTTATCCCTCCCCAAACTCCCGACCTTCCACTGTACTGCAAATGTTTACATATACAACGACAAAGACACAAACATATACTATCACAAACTATCAAGACATTTTGTTAAATAAAAGCAAGTCATTTAAAAACATACATCAAATGATCTCCTTTAGGTATTATAATGATCAGATACATGCACACACAAATGGCCAAGTGTCACAGGAAATTGTTACCTACTAATGATTTTTGGAATATAAAGGGTGACTTTCATATATTATATTACTTTATTTTATGTACATGTTTGGTGTTTAATATAATACTTTATATTACCATTTTCTAATACAACTAGTATTTTATTATATTACAATGTAATATTTTTACTCATCAAATTGGAAAATAATTGTAAATATTGGCAAAATTGTGAGTATGAACTTTCACATTCTCTTAGCAAAAGAATTTACCAGATTGCATTCTTTTACTTGAAAGAAGTAGGAAATATATTTCAAAATCACTAAATATATTCATATCATTTAATTCAGAAATTCTACTCTTGTGAATTTTTCCTATTGACATAATTAACATTTTTAAGACATGCAAACAGATACAACAAAGTTGTCTTAGGGATATTAGTTTTTAACAATGAAAACTACTAAAAAGTAAGCCAGAAATTTAATAATTAGCACTGCATCAATTGATTTTGTCCAATCTTTTAAAGCAATATCTTAAAAATTATTTTTAGGAATGTAAAAGCACTTAAAAATTATCTTTAGGAATGTAAAATATTCATGGGATAAACAAGTAGCATGATATGCATAGTAACATTTCTGATTCTTAAACTTCTTGCAGTCTCAGAAGATACATGTTTTTTATTATTTTTTATAAAATTTATTTTAGGTTCAGGGGTACATGGGAAGTACTGTTATGTAAACTGTCTAGCACAGGGATTTGGTATATAGATTATTTTGTCACCCAGGTAATAACCCTAGTGCCCAACAGGTATTTTTTCTGATCCTATCCTTCCTCCCACCCTCCACTCTCAAGTTGGCCCAGGTGTCTGTTGCTCCTCTCTTTGGGTCCATGTGTTCTTGTTTAGTTTCCACTTATAAGGGAGAACATGAGGTATTTCATTTTCTGTCCCTATGTTAGTTTGCTTAGGATAATGGCCTCTAGCTCCATCCATGTTTCTGCAAAGAATATGATTTAATTCCTTTTCATAGCTGTGTAGTATTCCATTATGTGTGTGTGTGCTTATATATATATATATGATATATATATTTTATGTGTATGTGTGTTTATTATATATATAACATATATAATATATAATATATTATATATTATATATATTAATTATATAATATATATTAATTATATACTATATAATTATAATTATATTATATATATGTTATATATAAACTCACATATCATATATTATATATTATATATTTTATATATATTAATTATATAATATATTATATATGTTATATATATTAATTATATAATATATATTAATTATATAATATATAATTATATATAATATATATTTAAAAATATATATAAATATATATTTAAAAATATAAATATACATAAAATATATATTAATATATAAAATATTTTATTTTATATATATATTTTATATATATAAAATATATACTTATATAAATATATTTATATAAAATATTCATATACATATATTTATATAATATATATATTTTGTCTATATAAATATACAAAATATTTTATATATAATATATAAAATAAAATATTTATTTTATATATTATATATAAAATATTACATATATATTATATATAAAATAAAATATTTTATATATAATATGTAAAATAATATATCATATATATTATATTTAAAATATTATATATATTATACATATAATAAATGCACACACACACACACACACACACACACACACACACACAAACATTTTCTTTATCCAGCCAACCATTGATGATGGGTATTTAGATTGATCTCATGTCTTGGCTAATATGAACAGTACTGCAATGAAAATACACGTGCAATGTTTCTTTGTGATAGAGTGATTTATATTCTTTTGGGTATAGATTTCTCTAAAGAGAGGATGCTGAGCATTTCTTACATACTTACTAGTTTCATGTATGTCTATTTTGAAAAGTGTCTAATCATTTTCTTTGCCCATTTTTTAGTGTGATTGTTTGGCTTTTGCTTGTTAATTTGTTTAAGTTTCTTATTGATTCTGGATATTAGACATTTGATGGATGCATAGTTTACAAATATTTTCTCCCATTCTGTAGGTTATCTGATTACTTGGTTTTGTTTTGTATTTTTTTTTCTTTTGGCTGTGCAGAAACTCTTTAGTTTAATTAGATTCCTTTGTCAATTTTTGATTTTGTTTCAATTTCTTTTGGCATCTTCGTCATAAAATCTTTGTTCATTCCTGTGTTTAGAACCATATTGCCTAGATTATCTTCCAGGTTTTTATATTTTTAGGTTTTACATTTCAGTCTTTTAACTATTTTGTGTTGATTTTTGTATATGGTGGAAGGAAGGGGGCCAGTTTCAATCTCCTGCATATGGCTAGCCAGTTATGCTAGTACCGTTTACTGAATAGGGAGTCCTTTCTTCGTCACTTGTTTTTTGTCAGCTTTTTCAAAAATCATATAGTTGTAGGTGTGTGGCCTTATTTCTGGGCTCTCTATTCTGTTTCATTGGTGTGTGTGCCTGTATTTGTACCAGGACCATGCTTTTTCAGTCACTAGAGTAACTATACTAACTACACTAACTTTCAGTTACTATCATTTGAAGTTGAGTAATGGAATGCCTCCAGCTTTCTTCTCAGAAGATATTAACACCACATTATTAACAATGTTTTGCTTAGAATGGTGAGGTTTATGAATAGTATCTTTTATAATTCTTGCTAAGAAAAGTTTTTTTAACACCATTAACTACATAAAATACTTTACATTTCATTACATCACTAACATCTATGTGCCCTTATTAGCTATTTTTGATTAATATATTTGTATTTTACCAATTTTTTAGCAATTTCCTTTATTTATATTAATTTTTGTACATGAACAAAAATCCTATAAAGTGTTATGCTTATTCTATATATGAGGAAACAGTGTTATATAAGTAAAACTGGCCTCATCAGCCCAGTGGGAGTGGAAACTAAGCTCCCCTCTGTATCTAGGTTACACCAGTATCTTTGCTCTTCCTGCTACAGTTAATGTAGCAGGGATATAATTGCTACCAATATTTATATTCAAGGAGGACCTGTCCTTTCCCATGATTCTGTCAGTCTTCTCTATTAGGTAAACCCTGCAGTGAAGCCACTACCATTATTGCTTAGCAGAATTATGTTTCTGAGGTAAAGGCTTCGGGCAGGCCATTGTTGAAGACCATAATTTTGAATACTATAAAATTTAATCCTGCAAAAATCCCTAAGAAATAAGGGACTATTTATTCCACATAGACTTAGAGGAACGGTGGACTTGGAACTGAAGCTAGGTCATGTTTGTCAATTTTAAAAAAGGCCATTTTCAAGACAATAAGGATTGTTGGCCTAACTCTTGTACATCTGAGTCAGAAAGTCTTTTAGGATCTTTTTGAAAACCCAATACCTAAAAACAGATGAAATTATATGTATATGAAAACATATTAAATTATGTTATATTTTTGAGATTAATACTGATTTTAATTACTAATTAAAACAACTATATTTTATGTACTTTCCCAATAAATAGAATATTTTTACATCACGTGAGAGTCAACAAAATCTTGTATTATAAAATTGGTTTTCTAATCTACATTGTTAAAAATTCCTGTTATCCATTTTATCGTTCTTCATTCTCACAAAAAGAACATATTAGGGAACTGCCTAGACATGTTTTTCATATAGCAAGTGTATTTATTGAAGATACCATGTGCCAGGCACTTGATCCAGACCTGGGAATACAGCAGCAAAAAAACACACAAAAAAATTGCAATTCTTGCCCCAGAAGAACTTATATTCTGGTAAGAAGAGACAGAAAAAAAAAAGAGTTAAATGATACATTAAAAATAACTTTTATCAAGGAAAATATAGTAGATAAATGGATACTGTGAAAAGTGTGTGTGCACGTGATGCAGTTTTAACAGTGGTACTACACAATGTCTCAATGTACAAATGTCATATAAACAAAAACCTAAGAGAGGCAAAGGAATTAGCCTATGTATAGGTATGTGGAAAGCATTCTGGACAGAGAGGTGAGCAAATGCTAGGACCACAGAAATGCCTTTCTGCATATCATTAGCAAGAAAGGCAAACTGAGCTAGATGGCAAGTAGAAGGTGTTAAGATCAGAGAGCTGACAGGGCTTGCCAGCTAATGATAGAATGAATGATGACTTTTGCCTAGAGATAGGAACTCCACTGGAGATCTGTGAAAGGAAGGTTGTCATGTCACGACCTATACTTCTCCAAAATTACATGTCATGGTGTTGTGTTAATGCCATCTTTTGAGGTCCTTCAAGAAACCCACTAGAACCCATGAGAAGAATCATGCTGACTAGAAGAGCAAGGAAGATTAATTTGTCTGACTAAGCCATCATGGAGTTAGCAGTAAGCAAGCAAGAAGGGCATATAAGCAGTATGTTGGAGCAGTACTAGAGAGAATTCTTTATTAGCCTGGCACAAAGATAGAACAGGAGTACCATAGTAGATGCAGATTTTAATATATATGCTCATGACAATCAACAGGCTCTCACATGTATTAAAATAGCACACAAGTGGTATCTTAACTTTGGGAGCATGAATGTAGAATGAAGACAGAAGAGAATGGACTGTCAGTACTCAGTGAAAGC
This sequence comes from Cebus imitator, assembly GCF_001604975.1. NCBI lineage: Eukaryota > Metazoa > Chordata > Mammalia > Primates > Cebidae > Cebus > Cebus imitator. The sequence continues at coordinate 974,584 of NW_016107410.1, forward strand.
TCTGTCACAGTCTGAGGAGTCCACAAATACTCAGTATGAGAGAGGGAATAAGAACAATCAAGAGGATATCCCTGTGCTGATTTTTGCCTTTACAATTTTTTTTATTCATGGGTAGTATAAGTCATATTCGCCAACATGAGAAGACAAACCTGAATGCATTCAACTAATAAGATTATAATCAACATTGACACTACATTTGAACCATTTTACATTTACGGCTTCAGACAATAGATTCTCATAGGTAGCTTAGAAAAGCCACAAGCAAATGTTTTCTCTATGGCAACAGTGCCTAGGCGAGCTCTCCTGCTAAGGGCATGTATGGCTCACAGCCATGGTGAACACTGGCTTCAGGGTGTAAACAAAAACATTTATGTTCTTTTATGCAACTACTTCTAAGTACAATTGTAGTTTATCATCCAGCATCATAGATGTGTAACTGCCAGGACTGTTGCGAGGATGGGGACTTCCCAGAAAATTAGCAGAGTCAAATATAGGCTGAGGGGGTTGCCAATAGGAGAATTAAATTTGTATCCCACATACATAACCTTCATGACCTTGAATGAAGAATGTAAATGCTGAGGTTCATTTTTTTCATTTTTAAAATAAGCACAATAATTTCTATTTCTCTTCAAAGATAGCTACATTAAATATCATAAAAAAGATAATAATGGTATTCAAAGTAATAGACACTTGTAAGATATTAGTTGCAATTATGATATTAATAACTGTCTTTCAACCATACAGTAATTCATACACATCCCTCTTAGTATATCAAACTAAAATTCCATTGGGAACTCTAACCATATAGAAAAATAAAGGGTTTTTCCTTCTTATTTTTTTATAACCAATACCAGCCTCCAATCTCATTTGAAATCATTATTTATGTTTTACAAGCTAGACATACAAGCTTGTTTTTTAAAGGCAAGAGTATAATTAAAATATACCACTTTGCATTAAAACATTTATAGATTTAACAGAATCACATATTTATTTCCTTGTGATAAGAAAAATAATCATGCTGAACAGAATTACATTACTATTTGGGACCTCTTGACTCTGCAAATATTGCCCACAGAATGGTTGAGCAGAGATATTAATTACTCCATATCTCAGAGAGTTCTGTTAGGAGTTAGACAGTTTCACTTTTTTAGAGTAAGTGAAGAAATAGCTTTTTGCCTGTTTAAGCTGAAACATTTGTATTTCAATTGACATTATCCTTTGGCATTTGAGTTTCCAGCACAGTTCTCACAGGAAAGTAGCTCCTTAATTGAATTCTCTTGTTTTTAAATTTGTGTACGAGGCTAGAGAATATGCTGGAAGCATAGCATTGATGGTGATTATTTGATTATTTTAGGCTGCTGTAAAGAAAAGCCTGTGTCATGAAAGTATATGGTATTGAACCACAAAGAAGAGACACATACAGTCATCTCCTAACCTAATAAGGCACTGATTGGTGGATTTAATGATCCAGAACTATATGCTGCTGGATTGCCACCCTTCTTCGCCCTCTGAATCCACTTCCAGGAGAAAGAAGAAAATTGTCAGAAACAAGCCCACTTTGGACACTTGTAGGACATCAGTCCTACAGACACTTGTCTCAAAGCTGGTCATTAGAAGCCATCTGACATGTCTACAGGATTATCCCTGTCTTCTAAACTACCAGGTATAAGAACTGAAAGGCATCTTAGATGACACCTTTCCCTACACCTTCATCTCACAGATGGAGGAATTGAGTCTCAAGAGGTAGGACAATTTACCAAGGATTCCAGGAAAAGCTAGTGGCAGAGTCATGGCCCCAAACCAGGTCCCCAATTTGTACTGTACACTGATCTTTTTCAGTATTTCGCATGATCACTAACATGTGGCGAACACAGGTTTCTTTAAGATTTCACAGTCAGCAGAGAGAAATTGTGCTGAGATTATAATCGTTCAGTTGATTTCTTATGGCTCCCTCACTTTATACAGTCTTCCTTCTTCATGCCCATCTCCTCCATGAAGGCACTAATCCCTAAAACCGGCCACTTAGCATAATCATCTGAGATTAGTTAAAATGATGATAGATATCAGGGCTCTACTTAAACCTAGTACATAAGAACTCTTAGGAGAAGGCTCAGTTGTGTTTAATTTTAACAAAGCTATTCTGATGCATGGTAACTTAGGGATTTGTTTCATTAGATACAGCTCCTAGACAGTTGAGATACATTCTTCCTTTTACAACCTAATGTCCTTTATGAAGTAAACCTCAATAAGTATTTTATATATTAATAATTGAATTAATTGGCCTCAAATCATGTAATAGCAAGCATCAAGAAAGATTTAAATATTTGAAATAAAAAGAGAGAGAGAAAGAAAACATAGAAATCTAAAGATGGAGGGAATGTTAAAGCCCATTTAGTCCAATACTTACAGCTGAGATATTGAGGAAAATGAGACTTAGGAAATTAAGCATTTCTCCCATAACCACACAGGTAATCAGACAACTGTGACAAAAACTTAGGAGACTGGATTTTTAGCTCTGAGGAAAGACTGCAGTTGAAATATAGTAGGGTATGCTAATGGTTGCCAAGGTTGATCAACTTCCAGCTGATTCTGAAGCATATTTAAGTTTGAGAACCACTGATCTGGGCGAACAAATCTTCTTCATCCTCATATTTAAAAAGTCTTTCTTATATTCTTATAATGCTTTATTTAAATTTGCTGTTACAAAAGTTAATTCTCAATTATATTTTAGAAACAACCCAAGGTAATGTTTCTTTTGGGGTAGGTGAGTAGAAATTACTTGGAAGCAAATATTCTATTTTGTTGTACCTTTCCTCATTTAAAGTTTGTTTCTTCTTTTGGGACCTCCATTTATGTATCTATGAGATTCTCATAAATTCCACAATTGTGTTTTATTGTTTCTTATTGTATTATTCAAATGATAATCAAGCTCAAATTTCTATAAATAATTATCTATTGACTAGGTTACAAGAGTTTTCTCAGTGTAACCTCAACCTTTCCATTTTATTCTCATTGTTCAAGTCCTTGATTGTGATTACGTTAAAACAAATTATGAGAGGCCACTGTTTTAGACCGAGCTCCTGTACTGGAATCTCATAGATCAAACCAATACAGAATACAGTGTGTTATGTTAGATGCCACGTCATCAAGCTGAACTGAGAGACAGGCCAGTTTTCCAAAACAAGAGATTCGCAGTAGCCAATCATAAGGGGTTCAGTTGATCTGAATCTACGAGTTAATAAAGTTCCGACTGTTTTAACCTTATAAGGAAAGTAACCTGATGTTAACCAATCCACCTACTGCACTGTGCTATTCCCCTGTTCCTATTCAATCTACCTTACAAAAACCAACTGTTCTGCCACCCACAACAGAGTATCTTTCTATTTCTTAGATGGGATGCTGTTTAATTCATGAATCACTAAATAAAGACAATTACAATTATTAAACTGTTGAATTTTTGGTTGGTGGTTCATAGCACATACTTTAAAAGTAAAACGTTTTGAGTTTAAATTCTAGCCATAACATTAATTAGCTATGTGACCTGGACACTTATTTAATCATTAAATATCTCTTAAAATATTTAAAATAATATTTAATTTCAGATTCTTTTAAAATGACATGTCTATCTCCAATATTTGATATATAGTAAAATTTAGAATATTTTAGTTGGTTCAACTGTAGAAAATCTAAAATTTTCATTATTAAAAACATAATTATCTTTTGATTATTATACTTTCTTTTGTCAAAGAAGGCCCACCCTACCCCTGTAATATACAAATACACTTTCTTATGGGGTATCTCAGTTGTGTATCTCCCAGCCTTCAATTATATTCATCAATGATATCCTTCTGTCCTTGGCTGGACACAGTAGCTCATACCTGTAATCCTAGCATTTTGGGAGGCTGAGGCGGGCATATCACCTGAAGTCAGGAGTTCACGACCAGCCTGGTTGACATGGTAAAACCCTATCTCTACTAAAAACACAAAAATTAGCCGGGCATGATGGTGTGTGCCTATAATCCTGGCTACCTGGGAGGCTGAAGCAGAAGGATCACTGGAACCTGGGAGCTGGAGGCTTCAGTGAGCTGAGATCATGCCACTGCACTTCAGCCTGGGCAGCAAAGTGAGACTAGATCTCAAAACAAACCAAAACAAAAATCCATATCCTTCTGTCTTTAAATTCTCATTGTTTCCATCTCTACCACTGAAGTGAAAGCTTAATTCTTTTTTAAAATATTTTTATGACATTATTTTATTTTTCCAGTGATGCTTGAAACAATCTTTATAAGTATTATTTTAAAGCTAAAAGAATACTTCTATATTGGTTTAGTACCTGTTGAGTATACAGTTAAAACTTATATTTAAAATACTATTTCTAAATTAGAGCTGTGTGGATATGGTCATCATAGTCTTTGAGTTAAATAAATTTTTAGTCTTTTTATGACAATCTAAAAATAATGCTATGGAGTTTTATCCCAGATATGCAAAATGGGGTCATCTGAAAATGAATCATTATAATTCACAATATTAACAAGCTAAAAACAAACTATATGCTTATATCAAAAGGAACAGAGAAAGCTATTCACAAAATTCAACATCTATTCATGACAAAACTATCAAAAAGTAGCAAAAGAAAGGAACTTCCTCAACTTGATATAAAGACATTTACACAGAAGCTACAGTTAACATCATACTTAAAGAAAAAAAGACTGAATACCTCTTCTTAAGAATGTGTAACAAGGCGACTTTGTACCAAGGATCTAGCTAAGACAATCAGGCAAGAAAAAAATTAAAAATAAAAGTTATCCAGTTTGGGAAAAAAGAAGTAAAATTTTTGTTATTTGCAAACAACTTGATCATTGATTTGGAAAATTCCAAATAATTTACCAAAGTTATGGAAACTAATACGATTTCAGGGAGGTTACAAGATACAAGGTCAATATATACAATCAATTAATTGTATTTCTATATACTAGTGTTAAAAAATGACTCATATTTGTTGAAGAATGGTAAGGCAGACTTTATTCAGAAGCATCAGGATGGGTATAGGAATCACTGCAATGGGGTTTTGCAGTGGAGGAGTGAGATTCTGCTCAACTCCAAATACAACAGAGAAAAGTGAAATTTTATAGTCAAGAAGGGTAGAAAATTATTAAGAGAAAACATCAGGGCACAAGGGATTCTGATTAGATCTGTTGTTGCTGAAATAGGCCAGGGTAATCAGCAGATATCACCTGGGAGATGGTGGCAGATGAGGAACTGGATACCAAGCATAATGAGATATTGAGTATGGGGAATCTGACTAAACTAACTCAGTAGGATTCTTCCTAAAATTGGACAATGAAAAGACAAATGCAGGAGCTCAAATGTTAGGGCCTAGTTGAGATGAGAGGGCAGGGGAGCCTAAGTAGAGTTTGGTCAAGGAAAGAATCTCTGTCACTAGTAATGAAAAACTGAAAGTAGTATTTGAAAAGATTCATTTATTGTTGCACCATAACTGAACAAACAAAGTTTGGTATAATTCTTAGAAAACTTGTGTAAGACATATACAGTGAGGGCTACAAAACACTGATGAAAGAAAAAAAAAATCTACAACATTGTGAGCTATATCATGTTCACGGTTTGGAAGACTCAGCATTGTTAGTTACAAGTTTTCCCCAGAATTGATCAATAGATTCAATGCAATTTTAATCAACATTCACCAAAATTTTTGTAAGATTTTTTTTTGTGTGTGTAGAAATTGTCAAGCTCATTTTAAAATTTATATGACAAAAACAAATAAATTATAGTAAAATTTAGAATAATAAATATGAGAATATATTGACTGAAGACCCAGACTCCCTTACTATAAAACTATCAGTGTAGCTTTATAATAAAGTTGCAAATAAATCAATAAAACAAACTGAAATATACATTAATCACTGATTATTAGTAAAATAAAGATAGCAAGGCAAATGGAAAGAGAAAAGATGGTCTTTTCAATGAATAGGGCCCTAAATAAGAACAAAAAAGATTTTTTAAAAACCAAAAAAATATGTTTCTATTTCACACAACATACAAAAAAAAAAAAAAAAAACTTAAAATTAAGCATAGACCTACATGTGAAACCTAAAATTCTAACACTTCAAGGATTAAACATAAGAAAAAATCCTTTGTTACCTTCTTAAGGAAAGGTTTAGGTCTTACCGAAAAAGCATGATCCATGCTTTTTAGGGCTTTTGTCAATTTGCATTTCATTTTTGGTTTTTCAATTCATGTTGCTTTAAGTTCACCAATCTTTTCTTTTACATTGTCAAATCGGCTATCAATTCCATTCATTCTTCATCTCAGACATGAAAGTTTTTCATTTCCAAAAGTTTGATTTGAGTATTTTTATAACTTTTATTTATTGAAACTCTTCTATATTCTACTTCTTGAACATGTGGAACACAATTATTAAAATAAATTATTTTAATGTATTTGCCTCGTAATTCCACAATTTTTCTTTATATTGACTGACTTTTCATTGTGGGTCAAATTTCCCTGCTTTTTTACATGACTGATTCAATTTTGAGAATTTTAGTTTGTTGGATTTTTGACATTTTTTATTTTCTGTAAATATACTTGTCCATTGTTCTATGATGCAGTTTAATTACTTGGAAACAGTTTTAATTCTTCTGTGACATGGTAAAAGCCCCATAAAACTGCATACCTTAACCATACCTTGGTTTTCTATTGAAACTACTCTCTGTAACCCAAATGTGACAGGCAAGCAGTCCAAACCCATGCCATCTTGGTCCCTGCGACTTGTAATAAGTAATTAAGAACTGTAATTTCCACCCTACCCAGACAATGTGTAAACAAATGTTAATCTTGACTTTTGTGAACCACTTAAGTAAGTAACAATCAGAATGTCAAAAGTTCCCTGGCCTTTGGAGTGTCCAGAGTCCCTCACCCTCATCTCCACCCAGGAGGTGATTTACAGAATCCAATAGCGCTCAGAATGTCTGAAACCCCTCACCCCCACCCCTGCCCCTCACCCTCACTTCCGAGGTGGTTTTACGGGTATAAAAGGTCTTGACACCCTCCTTTCAGGGCCACAGGTTGGAGAGACACGAGTCCTACGTGGCTGCCAGCAATAAAGACCCTGCAATTTGGCATACTTTTGTCTTGGCGTTGACTTTCTATGCTCGGGCTAGTACAACACTTCCAGAGCTTCCTTTAACCTCTGTCAAGCAGGACACAAATACCTTTTGTCTAAGCTAATTTTATCCACATTGAATATACTTCCAAGTAATTATACCCTACCAATTATGAGATTTTCTACTCTGATCATTGGAAAAAGACATTTTCTTCCCTTGTATAGTGCTAATAATTATTTCTTCTACAAAATTTAATCAAAATGGATCAGGGATATAAACATAAAAACTAAAACCATAAAACTTTTAGAAGACATGGGGATAAATTTTTATTGCCTTGGGTTTGACAATGAAATCTTAGATAGGACACTAAAAGCATGAGCAATGAAAGGAAAAATAGGTGAGTTGTACTTCATCAAAATTAAAAACATTTGTGCATAATGTAAAAAGATAACCTATAGAGTGGTACAGAATATTTGCAAATCATACATCTGGTAAGGATCTAGTACCTAGAATATGTAAATAATGTTTACAATTTAAAACAAATGACTACCAAATCAAAAATAGGCAAAATAAGTAAAATTTTCTTCAAAGAATATAGGCAAATAGTCAATACACAAATAAAATTGCTCAACATTATTAGTCATTAAGGAAATGTAAGTCAAATCCACAAGACAAATCATTTTATACCCACTAGATGGCCATTAAGAAAGAGACACAGTGCATGCATGTGTGTGAGAGAGAGAGACAGACAGACCAAGACAGGAAGGAAGGAAGGCTGCTGACAAGAATGTGGAGAAATTGACACACCAGTACTTTTTTGGTGGGAATGTAAAATGGTTTAGCCACTATAGATAACGTTTTGCAGCCCTCAAAAAGTAAAACATAGGTCAGGCATGGTGGCTCATGCCTGTAATCCCAATGCTTTGGGAGGCTAAGGTAGGAGTATTGCCTGAGGCCAGGAGTTTGAGACCAGACTGAGCAACATAGTGAGACCCTGTCTCTATAAAACACTTTTAAAAAATTAGCTGGGTGTGGTGACATGTACTTGCAGTTCAAGCTACTCTGTAGGCTGAGTTGGGAGGGTTGCTTGAGCCCAAGAGTTAGAGGTTACAGTGAGTTATGATTGCCCCCCTGCACTTCAGCATGACTGACAGTGACATTACCAAATGATCTAACAATTATAGCAAAAAAAAAAAATTGAAAAGAGGTACTTAAACAAGTACATGTATACATACATTGATAACAGTATTATTCACAATAGCCAGAAGGTGAAAACAGCCCATATATTCGTGTGCAGATGAAGAAATAAACAAAAGTTGGTATATGCGTCCAATAGAATATAATTCAGCCATAAAAAGGAATGAAGTACTGATACAAGCTACAATGTGACTGAACCTTAAAAACATTATAGTAAGTAAAAGAAGCCAGACACAAAAGGCCACATATTATTGGATTCCATTTATATGAAATATCTAGAATAGGAAAATTTGTGGGAACAGAAACCATACTGGTAGCTGCCAGGAGTTCAGATTGGAAAGGCAGAATGGGAACTAACAATTTAATAGGTACAAAGTTTTTTGGGGGGGTTATAAAAATATTTTGGAGCCAAATAGGGATGTGATTGTGCAACATTGTGAATGTGATAAATGCCATGGAATTATTCACTCTAAAATGGTGAATTTTACCTCAATAATAATAATAAGTTATTCCCTCTAAACTTTTTGGAGTGGGTTTTTTCTCAACTTTAGTGATTATCTTACCTGCCTGCACTGATCAGTATTCAGGTGAAGACTGAAGGGTTATCCTCTGCAGATCTCTTTTCTCTCACACTACTGTAATCTCTACCTGCTGTGCCATACTTTAGATTCTCTGCCCTGTCTTTATTTGTTTATTTTTTATGGGAGGCTGGAGTTTCATTATTACTCAAATCAGTCTCTCCAAGCATTCTGTTTTTAAGGATAACTTGGTGGGTTGGGGAAAGCCAGTGAGCCGGGAGTGCTGATTGGTTAAGGATGAAACCATAGGGAGTTGGAGCTATCTTGTGCTGAGTCAGTTCCTGGGTGGGGTCCACAAGATCAGATGATCCATTTTATTGACCTGGGTAGTGCCAGCTGATCTATCAAGAGAAGGGTCTACAAAATATCTCAAGCACTGATCATAGGAGCAGTTTAGGGAGGGTCAGAATCGTGTAGCATCCAGCTGCATGACTCCTAAACCATAATTTCTAATCTCGTGGCTAATGTCAGCCCTACAAAGGCAATCTAGTACCATCTTTAAATAAGGAATATCTCTGACCTCCACATGGTATCCTAATATTTACACTTTCATTTGCAAACTGGAAAATCATGGGCTCACCTCATTGATCTCCTCTGTCAAAAGTATCGTTGTCCTGCATTGCTCAATGTCCAAAATCTAAAAATTATTGTAATATGTGTATTGTCCAGTGTTAGTCTTTTTGTGATGGTAAATCTAGTGTCTGTTATTCTATTGTGGCCAGAAACAGAAGTCAGAAATTGCTTTTTAATGAAGTGTTCTCAACTTAGGATTTACATATTTGCTCTCAGGTTTGAAATTTATAAGCATATATATATATATATATGTACTTAGGCACACACACACACACACACACACACACACACTCACGTACGGATATATTTCACCCTTCAGAAGATATCATGTACCACTTAAGCATAAGAAAAACTGATCTAAATCTTCCTGAAGAGAAGTGTACATCCATATAACCACTATGACATTTCAAATTTTATTTTATTCACTGTAGGAACAGGAATTTCCAGCACCATAAGGCTCTTATCTCAGTGAGTACCATCCTGAAGCTCTTCTCAGAGCACAAATGTTGCTGTCTAATTAGATACCAAAGCCAAGAGTGGAAGAAAATAGGAGATACATCTGTCCATGCAAACTATTAATGATGCTTAGCCTTTAATTCTAATTGGTAGATGATTTCCATGGGTTCTTTGATATTCCAAGGGGATTAGACTGCCAAGAACAAAATTTTTCTAATGATATATCTTGACAAGGAACAACCACTGACGGCAAAGGAAACTCATATATCAAGGGAAAGAATACCAGTTTTTTTAAAAAAAGAATATTCACTGGGCAAAACAAATTTGATTAGCTGTTTCTGCTCATTGTGTGGATGAAATAGAGAGCCATGCATTCTAAGCTAAAGGGTCACATGTCCCTACATTCTATCTTTTTTTAAGTGATTGATTTTAAGCAATTTATTTTAAAGGATTGCTTTTAAAATGAAGAATGGCATGTCAGTCCTGAAATTATGTTTTGTGGTGGTGTTATTCTTGTTCTTAAAATTATTTGCTTAGTAATCTCAGCTCATTTTTCATGTTCCTGGAGTAATTCATAGGAAAAATAGTTATCAATCAACTGGTTTGAGAGTAGAATGTCAAAATAAAACTTTTATTAATATGTCCCATGCTGGCATCCCCTCTGTGTCATCTTTCTATCACTCCTCCACTGTGATCAGGGAACAAGGTCACTGAAGCCCAGGAGTCAGCTGTGGCTTATTTTTCCTAGCTTCCTGTGTTCTTTCATGCTTCTGCTGCTTTGTGATTGTTGTGCTCCCACCTAGAAGACCTTCCATACATTCTCCATCCTAAGCAAATTTATGTACCTTCCAATACCTGTTGTCAGTGGCATCTTTTAAGGGGATCTTTCCCAACTTCCCTAGTAAGTTAATCCTTCTTTAAAGCACTCCACCATACAGATTATTTCATTCCAGAACAGATTTAACTCCAGAGTTGGTGCCCCCCAATTGCCTCCTGAACTGCTGGAAAGTCTGACCCTTGCTTAAACCACTTTCAGATGTTCTGCCCTCAGTGCATAATAAAGCTTTAAAATAATTACTGGGGGGGAAAAAGGAAGGAAGAAGGCACAGAGCATGGTGGATAAAGAAAAACTAAATGAGTGAATACTTTATTGTAACCAATAGGCAGAACAAAGATAAGAGACTATCCCTATTCTGACATTTGCAGACAACCCAAATCACCAAAAGTTGGCCATAACATCTAAATTAACATGACCTTGATAAACTCATGTACTTTGGAAGGTCCAGAACTTTAAACAACAGGGGAAATCCTAACACAAGACAATGTGATCATGACTTTAAATAAATACCATGAAACCTGAATATATGGAATAAATATATAATAAAATTTTTATTATGTGAAGTATAAGCTAAAGAATTAAAGAGATTAATACTTATGGTACATCCATTGATTAATCTATGTTGGCTTTTTTTTTAATGTTAAATAAATAAGCATAGTTCCCTCACTAGATCCCAGGAAGAAATGGTAAGATAGCAGGACACAGTGTAACTATATTGCAGTTTAGTGGAGGTGATAAAACATATTTTGAAAAAATATTTTGAATAAATTTCCACTTTCATGTGGAGGACAGAAAGCAGTATTTTATTTCCAGTCTTGACTATTCAGTTACTAGCTTGGTAAATGATGAAAAAATCACCCTCTATAGGACTCATTGAAAATATGAAGACTTAAACCTCCAGCTAGAATATTCATACACAAGAAAATAGATTCGTGATTGAAATTAAATGCAAAAATATTTAGAGAATGTTAGTAAGGAAGAAATTGAACTATGGGGTCTAATTAATAAAGAAACCCCAAAGGGCTAGACAAAACATAAAAACACAAATACAAAGGTCATGGTTGTGACTGCATTCTACTAGTTAGCCATTGCTAGGCATAGTGATTATTTCAAAATAAATTTTAAAAGTTTGTGTACCCATGAAAGAGGCTACCAGACTAATGTATATACAAAATATTAAGAAAAGCTGCCAAGTACATAAAAATGACCATTCGTCAGATGATAGCTTTCTTTGTGTTATTAAGTTGGGCTATATTTGACGTTAGAGTAAAATTTTCTTTTGCCATGACTGTGCCCTCAGATATTTATATAAATACTTTCTACAATTTAAGAAATACTTGTCATATATGAAAACATACTAATATTTTTCAGAGTAATCCCAATCCATATATGAATACTGCAGTAAGCTGAGTAGTACCTTGGTTGCTGTTATTATTTTCTTCTCAAGAATATTAGACTTTCAAAGCAATGATGACCCCTTGGGACACAGATTGAGATGACATTTTTTTTTCCCGTTTATTTATTTTATTGCATTTTAGGTTTTGGGGTACATGTGAAGAACATGCAAAATTGTTGCATAGGAACACACGTGGCAGTGTGATTTGCTGCCTTCCTCCCCATCACCTACATCTGGCATTTCTCCCGCTGCTATCCCTCCCCAGCTCCCCACCCCCCACCGTCCCTACCCTATTTCCCCCCAACTGACCCCAGTGTGTAGTGCTCCCCTCCCTGTGTCCATGTGCTCTCATCGTTCAACACCCGCCTATGAGTGAGAACATGCGGTGTTTGATCTTCTGCTCCTCTGTCAGTTTGCTGAGAATGATGGTTTCCAGGTTCATCCATGTCCCCACAAAGGACCCAGATGACATTTTTTAAAAGGAGGTTGATATCTACTGTCCTTCTTACTAAACATTAAATTACTTCCTGTTATAGATATGAAATAAGCTGTTTTTGATCAGCTTCCAACAAAGAATATTGTAACTAGTAGGATCCCATGTGCTATTTTGTGTCCACTGTGTCACAAATTTTCAAGTTTTTCAGTCAGGTGTCTTAGTTCAGGCTGCTATAAAAAAGAATATCATGGACTGTGTGGGCTTAAAAAGCAAATAAGTATTTCTTAGAGTTCCGTAGGTTGTAAAGTCCAAGCCAGCATATTTGGTATCTGAAGAAAGTTGCCTTCTTGATGTAGCTTCACAATTCATGTGAACACTACCCTCATGATTTAATCACCTCTCAGACACCCTGCTCCTAAATACCATCACACTGGGGATTAGACCTCAATTTTGGAGGAACACAGATATCTAGCCCATAACAGCAGCAGTGTATATTTTGTGAAAATAAAAATAAAATAGAATCTAGATATTTAGATATCAAAAGTTATATAACAATTAAAGTTGTCATGTGTGCATCTGTTCCTCACAAAATAATTATATTTATTCAATCTAAATTAAACATTTGCTAGTAAAATCTTAACTACAATTATGCATTCCCCCCTGCCCACCCCTTAAGTATTTTCATTTTTGAAAAAAAAATGCACTTTAAAAAATTCTGATCTTTTGTGAACTCATAAGCAACATAAGACGGCTAATTGCAGAAATTTACCACTGCCTTTTTTTAACCTTTATTGTGGCAGAATAATAGCATACTACAAGTGAGCCACACTTAAGTGAAAAAATTGTAGCAATTATTTGAATCATTCTTTCCTGGAGAATTAGCAGACCTATGAAATAGTAATTTTTGAACACTCAAATATTTCAAGGAAAGTGTTAAATAGTTTTTCCTCAGCCTAGTATTCTAAAAGTTTCTTCTAGTACAATGTAATCCAATATTCTATACAAAGAAAGAAAGCTTTTATTGAAAGAGAGAGCTCAAGCTTTACCAAATTGTACATAGTTTATAACTAGGATCATTGAAAAAAAGTTGCTATCATTCAAAAATTAATGATTTAAATCTATAAAATACATTACTATTTCTAGATAAATCAGTCATTAGCAAATGAGGATCACATAGTCTAGTTACAGGGTGAAGGGCTATGCCATCCTTGAATATCTGTTTCTATGACTACAATGACCAAATATATGACTCTGATATGAGCATTCTGTTTTATTTTATAGAGTTGTTTTCTGGCCAGGCTCTTTAATCTGCAAATGAAATCAATTATGATTTCTATAGTAGAATGTTCTAACTGGCGTCTAAGAAATTCATATTTTCTAGCCTTTGACATTATTGAGCTATTCTGAGAGAAATTTCTTACAATGGCACTAAAAAGCAAATTGGAAGAACACCTATCCTAAGCCAAGAGATTGAAATGGTTTATTCATCAGAGGGAAAATGAAATGATGACTGCATCATTGTTTTTGTCAATAGTGAGTATTTTGTAATCTAGGTATTATAAGATTTATACCCACTGAGTGGACAGGGTCTGCCTTTTGTCACATTCAAGCCCAAGCATCACTGCTTTGCAGTTTCTCTGACAAGAGTACATTACCCGAGGAAGAAGCTCAATCTTTCCAATGCTGTATTTTGTAAAAGTATGAAATTCTAATTGTTTAGAGGCCTTCAAACATCTCATAAATATTTTGCGTGGAAGAAATGAACAGTTACAGAACATTATGAGAATTTTACATGCTTAGAAAAGAACTGATAACTGTAAGGAGGGGAGTTGCTGGGGCCTTTATTGGGAAGAGAACCACGCTTGATCCCAAGGCTAATGTATCAACAACTTCAGGGATATGATTTGCATTAAGAGCTGTGTAAATGCTATTCCCTAGGCTCATGTGAAATTCCCATTGAGAACTCCCCAGAATCCCTGATGAAAGAACATAGCTATGCAGAGGAGGGGAATTTCTGTGAGTATCCATGGAAATTATAAAAGAAATACATTCCATTTATGCTTTAAATTGCAGGTGTTTCCCGCAGCACCTATATCTTAAACTTCAGAAACCTTTCCTTAGCAGTACATTTTGTATTTTCAAATCCCTGGGGGCAAATATAGAGGCAAGGGGCAAAGCAAAACTCCTAGGCTGTATTTCTAATACATTCAGCTTTTCTAAATACAACAGAAAGGGTCTGAGGCTGAAGCTGACACAAAAATTCCAAGTTTCATTTCTGGCATTTGTCATGAATTCCTGATTATCCCTGTTAAATTCTTGAAACCATATGTGTGCATCCATTTCCTTTTTTTCTCTAGAACATTGGAACTACCTCAAAGTGTCATCGTAAAACACTTAAGAGATAGTAAATGCAAGTCACATTAAGCATTATAACATGTCATAAAATGAATACCCTTTTCATTTGAAAGCTCTGCTTCTCAGTCACTGGTTTGGATAGTATGAATGCATTAATTTGTGTCAATATTTCTGTCCTATCATTTGTGGACAAGATAAATGTGTTAGAATTCATTTAAAGGGATGTTAGGAGTAATTTTTATTTCCACAGTCTTCTATACAATGTTTTTTCCCTAATTGTGGATTTTATCAATATCTGCTAATTCCAGTAGAATTTTTCCTTTCTTTGAATTAAGCAGGCATTCATAAGGTTACACTCAAAATTGTATTCTGTTACAACAGCTAAGATTGTTGGATCTTTAATTTTCTTCTAACAAATAATCTGGTAAAAATTGAACCATGGAAGTTCAGCTTTATTTCAAACCTGTAGAATGTAAAGTGCTCGGATCAAAAGTTCTAAGACTAGAATTCTAATTCCTGGTCCACAAAAGTCTTGCTTTGTGATCATAGGAAATGGTTACTTTCTCTTCATTGTTTATTTCTTCTGTGTTTCAAATAAGCACTGTAATGTTTGCCACACACATTTAAAAAATGCGCTCTCACTTTCGATTATGACAATAAAACTAAAGATAAAGAGATTCATTCTACCAGTGAGAAAAACGATAAAGGATTAATAAAATACATTAAGCCACCGTTTGGAGGCATAAGAAGAGCAGGCACGAGAAGGGAAGAATACCAAGGTGAGCCTCTATTCGCTTGCTTTTGCCTCAGAAACTTTGCAGTTCACATTATAAGTATCTGGAGGTCATGGTGGCCTAAAGACTTGGGTACTCAAGCTGGGCTGGGGAGACACAGTCTGGAGTTGAAGGCTCCCAGGTTGACAGACTCAGGGGCAAAATATCAGATGCAAGTGCCAAAAATAAATGTGTCTAAAATGTAGAGGTGGTTTCTCCTTTTAGGCATTGCCCAGTCCTTAAACTTTCTATGGGCAAGGGAAGATTTCTAGAAAGTAAAAAGCAACACCTGAGGGGCTACAAAGCTGAGAAGATATTTTGGCAGCCTTGGCACAAAGAAGTTAGAAATCAGGACTTGGCAAGGTGGTAAAAAGAAAGACAGACAGGCCAGGCATGGTGGTTAATGCCTGTAATCCGGCACCTTTGGAGGCTGAGGCGGGCAGATCATTTGAGGTCAGGAATTCAAGAACAGCATGGCCAACATGGTGAAACACTTTTCTACCAAAAAATACAAAACTTAGCCGACTGTGGTGGCACCTGTAATCCCAGCTACTCAGATGGCACCACTGCACTCCAGCCAGGGCAGCAGAGCAAGACTCCATCTCAACAAACAAACAAGCAAAAAACAGAAAAAAAAAAAAAGAAAGAAAGAAAGAAAAAGGAAAGGACGGAGATAAGGAGGAAAGGAAAGTAGAAAGAAAGGAGAGAAGAATTTCAAGTGAGATACCAAAATAGACTGTATGAATGGGAACTCCACCCTAGCAAGAAGGGTAGCCTACAATAGACCAACCCAGGAATAACTGGAAGCACAGACTCCACTAGAATACAATGTTTTGCTTGTACTTTATGTACCTTCTCGAGTAAAATTTAACCCTCTCTGGAGTAGAAGAGCATCACTCAAAGAATAGAATATCTGGTATTCAGTGAAAGATTAATAGGCAAGCCAACAAACAGAAACAAATGACTAAAAACATCTAAGGTAAATAATAAAGATCTAACAGTGATCTAATACTGGAGCTATGACAAAGTTTAAAACAACAATGCTTAATATGTTCAGAAAATAGAAAAAGGAGAATTTCTGGAAACTGAAAGAATTCCAGGAACTGAAAGAAATTCTGGAAATTTTAGAAATGAAAATAAAATTAACAGAATTTAAGGATTCAAGAGATAGGTTATATAAAATAATATAAAAAGATGCTGCTCATATAACTTAATTAGGGAAATTAATCAAACAAGATATCATTATGCACATATTTAATTTAAAAATATTTTTATAATGCACTGATAATAGGATAATAGTATTACTGTTGGCACTGGTGGTGACCTTATAAAATTAGCATTACAATTTAAACTCTGGAAAATTTTTGGTAGTAACTACTAAAACTAAACACAATTTTACTTCATGTAAGGAATCTATTCATATATTGTTAAAATTTATGTGCATGAGCATTGATAAAGGCGTTGTTAATAGTTTCAAACTAACAACAATCCAATTGCTTATCAAAGGTAGGATGAATAGTGTTTTATTCATTAGTAGAGTATACGCCAGCAATTAAAATTTAAAAGTTTTGTACACAATAAATATGATTATATTGGATGAGCATAATGTAAAGAAAACCAGATGAAAGGCAGCACATACCATATAACTTTTAATGTGCACACAAAAATACATTATTAATTTATGATGTTAAAAGTCTCAATAGAGATCACTTTTAAGAGATAGAAGTTTACCAGAAGAAAGTACAAGGAAAGCTTCTGTTGTGCTAATGTTGTTCTTACTTTTATCTGGGTGATAATTACAGGTGTTTATACACTTTTAAAACTCATACACAAGGTTAGTACACTTTATATTGTAGTTCACTTTAAAAGTTTTAACAATTTAAGAATTTGGTTTCATCATAGAGGAGTTAAAAGTTAAAAAAAAAACATATTATTTTTGCCAACTTGTTATTTCTGACTCTCAATTTCACATTTAAGAAACCAAAATAAATATATATTCTTTTTGACTAAAAAGCAAGATATTTCCAAGGACAAACTGATCTCTGACCTTTCAAGCATCAGGTGCTCCCAAGTAGTATACTGTCAATATTGAATTTACTAAAATTAATTTTAAATTTTAAAGTGTCATTTCAATTTACCTTCTATCAACTCAAAATTATGTGCAGAAAAATACATTTTCTTTGCCTAAGGAGCAGGTTGTTGGAAACTGGCAAGGTCCCTTTGAAGGATAAAAAATCTTTTTATATCTCAGGAATCCAATATTTATTTGAGCCTGCAGAATAGTCTGAGGCATAACAATATTTTGATCAAATGGTGTCAAATAAGGAAGAGAAATAGTATACACATAAATGCCAATCTGTTTGCACTTTTTACTTATGGATGTAGAATTAATAACTAGTTCCCAATTAATTACAGATTTTTTTTCTTATGTCAAGTCAGTAACTAATCAATGCACTAAATGAACAACACAGTCTCTCAGTATAGCATGAACTCATGTGCTTCAACAAACATTTTTAGAGACATTTTGCCTAAATCTTTGGTGCAGAAACCCATTTTAATGTATAAATGTGGAAATTGCCAATATAATAACTTATATTCACTCTAAATAATTTTATGAATAGAAGTTACCTTAGAAATATCCTTGCCCCATTCCCTCATTTTGTAAATTCAAAAAATTAAATGAGATAGGTGAGCTCAATTGGTGAAAATCACACAGCTTTCTCAATCTAAAATTAGAACCAGATTTTTTAATTATTTTTTTCTTCTTTTTCCAATGGCCTTTGAAATAGTTACAGCACTGTTTACAATAGCAAAGACCTGGAACCAACCCAGATGCCCATCGATGACAGACTGGACAAGGAAAATGTGGTACACATACACCATGGAATACTATGCAGCCATAAAAAAGGATGAGTTTGTGTCCTTTGTAGGGACATGGATGAATCTGGAAAGCATCATTCTTAGCAAACTGACACAAAAACGGAAAATCAAACACTGCATGTTCTCGCTCATAGGCGGGTGTTGAACAATGAGAACACATGGACACAGGGAGGGGAGCATCACACAGTCTGTTGGGGCAGAATAGGGGAGGGACACCAGGGGGTAGGGAGGTTGGGGAGGGATAACATGGGGAGAAATGCCAGATATAGGTGATGGGGTGATAGAGGCAGCAAACCACATTGCCATGTATGTACCTATGCAACAGTCCTGAATGTTCTTCACATGTACCCCAGAACCTAAAGAGTAATAAAACATATGTGTGTGTGTGTGTGTGTGTGTGTGTGTGTGTTCCAGTCTTATTCATCTTACAAAACTATTAAAATAAAGTTTGTCAATCTAATGCTTAATAAGCAACATTTAAATAAAAATATAAATATTTTCATTATTTAAAAAAAAAAAAAAAAATTAAGGTAGAATTCAAGCCTACTCCCATGGCTCCCATTTTTTCAGAGCAATCCTACCACATTTAAGTTTCACACTAATTTTTGTAGTAAGAGTTACAACAACAACAAAATAGTCCCTGTGTTAACAGAAACTCTAAAACTCATTGAAATGTGTAAGAACTGAAAGATTCTAGAATAGAGAGTTTGTGTATGGCTCATAAGAGTGAGGGGTGGCTTGATGTAACAGAAGTTAGGGATTGGTGAAATTTCAGATGGAAAAGTTTGTTAAAGTTAGACTTAACAGGTCTTAATGCTGGGTGAAATTACCTGGAGATTTTTGTATAAGTACAGAATCTTTGTTTTTATAAGTCATGATGAAAGGAAATATTTCTTGGTGTATCTCCAGCACTTTGGTGGGGTCTGAGTTAGTGGCTTAGAGGCAGTTTTTTATCAATATAGCAACTCAAAGAATTCTAATGGTAAGTTGCCTGATGGAATGCTATTGCAACCAAAATTTAAAGCATTGTCTTGCCTGTTGCCTAGGATGTACTACTGTTTAGTAGCCCACTAACCTTCTCCACATTTATGGCCACGAATATTATGTGAAAAGTCAGTGCAGAGTGATTGGTAGCGAATATTACCACCTTGGAGAGCACAACTAGGGTGGACAGCCTCGACATCACACCCTTCTATATTTCCACATTTGTTTTCGCTGTCTCTGAAAGTAGGATGTGGAGAAATAGGAACATTTTTTACACTGTTGGTGGGAGTGTACATTAGTTCAACCATTGTAGAAGACAGTGTGGCAATTCCTGAAGGATCTAGAAATAGAAATTCCATTTGACCCAGCAATCCCATTACTGGGTATATACCCAAAGGACTATAAATCATTCTATTATAAGGAGACACACACACGACTGTTCATTGTGGCACTGTTTACAACAGCAAAGACTTGGAACCAACCCAAATGCCCATCAATGATAGACTGGACAGGGAAAATGTGGCACATATACACCATGGAATACTATGCAGCCATAAAAAATGATGAGTTTGTGTCCTTTGTAGGGACATGGATGAACCTGGAAACCATCATTCTCAGTAAACTGACACAAGAACAGAAAATCAAACACTGCATGTTCTCACTCATAGGTGGGTGTTGAACAACGAGAACACATGGACACAGGGAAGGGAGCATCACACACTGGGTTCTGTAGGGGGGAACTAAGGGAGGGACAGCGGTGGGGGGAGTTGGGGAGAGATAACATGGGGAGAAATGCTAGATATAGGTTATGGGGATGGAGGCAGCAAAACACATTGCCATGTATGTATCTATGCAACAATCTTGCATGTTTTTCACATGTACCCCAGAACCTAAAATGCAATAAAATATATATTTTAAAAAAAGAATCACACACACACACACACACACACACACACCTGTGTAAATAAGGCAAGTCCCCTCTTTAATTTATTATCACTTTGCCCTACCCCCAACTCATCACTCTCCTCCTTATCCACAGCTTTTGTTTTACATGTGTCATTTATCTTGCAGGTGAGTGACCCTGATGATGAAGCTGAACAACCGGTCTTTGGATATGAATACATGGATATAACACCCTTTTTTTTTTTTTTTTTTTAAGTGCCAATGCTCTTCTATGCACAACTGTGCTAAATTCTGGAGAGATGGGAAAGCTCTGGTTCCTGACACTGGGCAGCTAGAGCAATGAGAACATCAGCAGGAAACGCAGATGAGCCTTCTGTGTTCAAAGAAATAGCAAATGGTAATGTGTGGATGTAGCACAGAAGCTGAAAGAGTAGATGAAAAAGAAGAACCTGATTACAATGGCTTTTTCAAAATGAGAATTCTTATCTCCAAAAGATTAAATAATTTACCAAAGGCCATCTAACATGTAAGTGGAAGAAGCATCTCTCACACTTCTCCTCTCAGTCCAAGTCCTATCCTCTTTAGAATTGCCACACCAATTTTATTCATCTATTTTCAGCCTCTTCCTAACTTTGCTTTCAATCTTGTTTCTTCCATTTACCTTTGATAATCTTAAAGTTCTATTGACATTTGCATTGCTACAACCTCAAGCTCCTAGGTTTGCCTTTCCTTGTTTTTGACTACATGATGCTAAATTCTCTTCAAAATCTAAAACAAAAGGCACTTAATCAGCATACATTTTATATTTTACATCCATACATCTGTTTTTCATTTTTCTAAGCATTCTTTCTTCAAGTTGGAGCTCACTGGTAAGTCGTATCCACGTAGCTGATAAATGCAGAAGCCCTCCAACTGAGGGTGGAAGGGGCAGGTTCCCTTACTCATCCACTCACCCACGATATTATCTGTTTGCTCCCTAAAAAGTCCATTTATTTGAGAATTACTAATGGAAATGACAGTGTGAAGCTTCCATCTTTGTAATCATTGTACATCTTTGTAATGAATGACAACCCTGGATCCAAATTTGCCCAAGATTTCAAAAGAGAAAATGATGCAAAAGAAATTTGAACTCAAACTTATCTGACTTCCAGTTACGTGCTCTTATTACTAACCATAATATTTAAACTTTAGTGTTTCATCCTTTCTCCTAGCCAACTTTCCTGTTGCAAAACATCTTTAAATGTATGTCTGAGGAGGGTAAAGGGGTGATTTAAACTTTTGTTTTCCACCTGCAGATACAAAAAAATGGAAAGAAGACTTCTTCCAAACTTTCAATAAATAGCCAGGCAAACCACGTGTTCACAACTTTTCTTGAACATACTGAGGTTGCAGAGCAACCAACTAACCCAGAGTTAGAAGGGAGTCGGGTGTCTTTAGGGACAGAAAAGACAAGTGCCTTGGTTTACCTGGGAAAGATGCAGGTCAGAAGTAATGACCTAGATATTTGGTGACTTGGAGTAGGCCAGCTGATTATTCTCCAAGAGAGGGTAAAGTCCCTGGGAGATGCAAATATCAGGGGGTGTATATCCTCTTGCAGATTCATGTTTCCCTACAAACACCATAAAGTATTCCCCGAAAAGATCAGGAGAGTCACCAGACATTGTCTCTGACGTTTCAAAACTGGAGAGGAAATAAAAGCTGACTAATGAGAGGGAGAAAGCTAAGATAGGACCCTCAACTTATGTTTCCTGTATGAAACAAGTATGAATCTGTGGAGGGAGAAAGTAAACTCTGTGAAGCTGGGGCTATCAGTTTATACCTATTGCAGCTGGGGAAAGGACCAGGAAAAGTTTCTGTAATCCTGGGGGAAAACTTAAAATAGCTTCTAGACTCAGAACTGTAAGGGAGGGAAGACTGAAAAGACTATGTCCTTGAGACTCATAGATATGGTGCTTATTTAGGACCAAGGCTGTGGTCAGAATAGCAGAAAATTTCCTCACAGCACCCACCAATTCCTTAGCCACGCTAGCAAACACCTCACAAGGAACTGACCGGAGACAGGCCCTTGCTGAGGGGCAGCACAAAGGAGAGTCCTAAAGCTGAGGGTAAAGAGGACATTAAAAAAACAAATTAAAAAATACTAAACACAAACCGTCCTCTAGATAATTTAATACCTGTGACAGACAGAGGTCTGCCACAGCAGCAACAAACTTCAAACCCAGCTCAGTTTCTAATTATATTAACTCACAACAGGGCCCTAAAGGTCTAGTAGAAGATTTTCCATCCTAGGTGTCAAATCTATTTTCCTAAGTCTGAACTGAGCTACCCAAGCTATCTGCCTTTTGTAATAAAACTAAAGAACACATTGTAAGAAAAAACAATGGACTTATGAAACCCAAAACAATCATCACCATCAGATCCGTATATATGAAACAGAGTAGCAAATATCTGTTAGGTAATTTAAGCTAACTCTGATGCATATAAGAGCAATAAATAGCAATAAGAAGCTGACATCATGCATCATCAGATATTGTACATTAGAAATGGCACATCACCAAAAATGTATGCCCTCAGTCTAATTATGAGAAAACATCAGACACATACAAATCAAGAGATACTCTACAAAATATCTGAAAAGTATTCTTCAAAACGTCAAGGTTATAAAAGACAAGAAAATACTCATGAACTATCACCAGCTCCTTAGAAGACTAAGAAGACATACAACAATTAATGCAATGTGGTTTCCTGGATTGGATTCTGAATTGAGAAAAGGTAGATTAATAGAAATTTGGTAAAATGTGAATAAAGTTTATAGTTAATAGTGCACCAATGCTCATTTCTAAGTTTTGACAATTGTACTGTGTAAGATGTTAACATTAGCATAAGCTAAGTAAAGAATTCTTGAGAATACTCTGTATTATTTTCACAACCCTAAGTCTAAAATATTTATTAAAAAGTCTCTTTGTCTGCTAACGTAGTCAACAAATATTGATTGGATGCCTGGTATGTCCTGGGCATTCTAGGAGGCATTGAAAAAAATATTTCATGGCTTCATGGTATTTATAGTCTACTAAGGAAGACAAATATTACCCAAATGAGCTAATAGGTATTTTGTTACAAATTTTGAATGAAAGCTAGACTATAGCATACGAAGCTATCAAATGGGACATTACCTGAGAGCAATGATGGCCTACAATAAATTATCATGCAAGCAACCCTACAGGTCAGAACAGAAAGGCTCCCAGAGAAGTTAAAATTCTTAAATCACATGGTGTTTTAAAATCTATTTAAAAAACACAAGGATAAGCAGCATGAAAGAGATGGGTAAGTGAAAATACTTAGGGATAGGCTATAGGTGGTTTGGGAGGGCCACACACTACTTGAATCCTGTGTTTTCAACAGTCCTATGTTCTGTCTGTCACTCAGCCACATCACCTTTCCCACTGATGACATTTGTATCAGACCAGAGTTGAAGTTTAAGAAAAGGAAACCATACATAGAAGATGGCCAGGACCAACAACACGCTTGCTTTATCAGAGAGGGATAGGAACAAGTGTGCTTGACCACAGCTGTAGCTTGATAAACAGGCAAGATTTTGTTCTTCTGCTTGGACAGAGGACATATGGATCCAGAATGGGTGTCACTACTAAGTGACCAAATTAAGGCCTCATAAACTTGAGTGCTTCATAGATATCATTTATAGTTGGAATATTCTGAACACTGATTGTCTCTTGCCTACGTAGTATCTAGTATATATCATGAATACTTAATATCCTTCATGAATATTAGGTGTATCTTTCAATCCTTCTATTTGCACTCCTCATAAACCTTTCCTCAGTATACTGCATTTGGCCTTTTCAAAATTAAAAAAGAGGTGGAGAGTGGGGGTAAGTTTAAAAATGATTTCACTGGTAGAGCTGTAATGTGGAATTGATATAATCAGGATAGCAAGTGGTTCCAATGCTTTCACTCACAGGAACTTATTGTGGGATCTTCAAATCCCCTACCATTACTAAGAAGTTATTATTTCTTGCGGTAACCTGACATGAGTGATGCCCACTTCAGGTGATAGTTTATGACAACCCCTTAGCTACAGGCTCAGGGAACTCTCTGTTGGAGAAGATTCACTCCTCTACATAATCCTCTTGAGTCCATTGACTTCTAAGATAAAACCCTTTTATTGAGACAGTGTTCAAACCAGGAAAAACAGGATGCTAGCTCATATCTTCAGAGAACAGACTGACATCAATCTGGCTCATTTCTTCCTCTCTGTAATCAGGGGCTATTTCAGGAGTGAGTCAAATACAAGCCACAATTTAACTGGCTAGAAGTGAAAAGAAAGGAACTCCAGCCCCATCTTCCCTGGAAGTGCACAGCATATTGACTTTACTTTCCAAAGAGTTTCTCACTGCTGGAAACTATCTAGAAGCAGAATGGAATAAGAGTTGCAAAGCTGGCTTCACAATCTCTTCATCACCTTTTCATTAGAGATCTGGCCTTTGCCAATAGTCTTAAGAAAAAAGTCTATGCCTATGCCCTGAATGGTATTGCCTAGGTTTTCTTCTAGGGTTTTTATGGTGTTAGGACTTATGTTTAAATCTTTAATTCAACAGGAGTTAATTTTAGTGTAAGGTGTAAGAAAGGGGTCCAGTTTCAGCTTTCTGCTCATGGCTAGCCAATTTTCCCAACACCATTTATTAAACAGGGAATCCTTTCCGCATTGCTTGTTTTTGTCAGGTTTGTCAAAGATCAAATGGTTGTAGATGTGTGACATTAATTCCGAGTTCTCTGTTCTGTTCTATTGGTGTACATATCTGTTTTGGTACCAGTCCCATGCTGTTTTGATTACTGTAGCCTTGTAGTATAGTTTGAAGTCAGGTAGTGTGATGACTCCAGCTTTGGTTTTTTGTTTTGTTTTGTTTTGTTTGCTTAGAATGGTCTTGGCTATGCAGGCTCTCTTTTGGTGCCATATAAAGTTTCAGGTGGTTTTTCCAGTTCTGTGAAGAAGCTAAATGGTAGCTTGATGGGGATAGCATTGAATCTATAAATTACTTTAGGCAATATGGCCATTTTCATGATATTGATTCTTCTGTCTGTGTCCTATTTCCTTGAGCAGTGGTTTGTAATTCTCCTTGAAGAGGTCCTTCACATCCTTTGTTAGTTGTATTCCAACGTATTTTATTCTCTTTATAGCTATTGTGAATGGGAATTTGCTCATGATTTGGTTCTCTGTTTGTCTGTTATTGGTGTATAGGAATGCTTGTGATTTCTGCACATTAATTTTGTATCCTAAGACTTTGCTGAAGTTAAGGACATTTTGGGCTGAGACAATGGGGTATTCTAAATATACAATCATGTCATCTGCAAATAGAGGTAATTTGACTTCCTCTTTCCTAATTGAATACCCTTTATTTTTTTTTTTTTCTTGCCTGAGTGCTCTGGCTAGAACTTCCAATACTATATTGAATAGAAATGGTGAGAGAGGGCATCCTTATCTAGTGCCAGTTTTCAGAGGGAATGCTTCCAGTTTTTGACCATTCAGTATGATATTGGCTGTGGGTTTATCTAAATAGTTTTTATGATTTTAAGACATGTTCCATCAATAACTAGTTAATTGAGAGTTTTTAGCATTCATGGCTGTTGAATTTTGTCTAGGGCCTTCTCTACATCTATTAAGATGATCATGTGTTTTTTTTTTCTTTGGTTCTGTTTATGTGGTGGATTATGTTTATATATTTGCCTATGTTGAACCAGGCTTGCATCCCTGGGATGAAGCCTATTTGATGGTGATGGATAAGCTTTTTAATGTACTATTGTATTCGGTTTGCAAGTATTTTATTGAAGATTATTGCATTGATGTTCATCATGGATACTGGCCTGAAATTTTCTTTTTTAGTTGTGTCTCTGCCAGGCGTAGACAAGGACTTCATGACTAAAACACCAAAAGCAATGGCAACAAAAGCCAAAATAGACAAATGGGACCTAATTAATCACAAGAGTTTTTGCATAGCAAAAGAAACAATCACTAGAATGAATCAGCAACCAAGAGAATGGAAAAAGTTTTTGAAATCTACCCATCTGACAAAGGGCCAATATCCAGAATCTACAAAGAACTAAAACAGATTTACAAGAAAAAACAAACCCATTCAAATGTGGGAAAGGGAAATGAACAGACACTTTCAAAAGACCACATTTATGAGGCCAACAAACATATGAAAAAATGCTCACTATCACTGGTCATTAAAGAAATGCAAATCAAAACCACACTGAGATACCATCTCACCCCAGTTAGAATGGCGATCATTAAAAAATCTAGAGACAACAGATGTTGGAGAGGATGTGGAGAAATAGGAACACTTTTACACTGTTGGTGGAAGTGTAAATTAGTTCAACCATTGTGGAAGACAGTGTGGCAATTCCTCAAGGATATAGAAATAGAAATACCATTTGACCCAGTAATCCCATTACTGGGTATATTCCCAAAGGACTATAAATCATTCTATTATAAAGGCACATGCACATGTATGTTCCTTGTGGCACTGTTTACAATAGCAAAGGCCTGGAACCAACCCAAATGCCCATCAATGATAGACTGGACAAAGAAAATGTGGCACATATACACCATAGAATACTATGCAGCCATAAAAAAGGATGAGTTCATGTCCTTTGTAGGGACATGGATCAATCTGGAAACCATAATTCTCAGCAAACTGACACAGGAACAGAAAACCAAACACCACATGTTTTTACTCATAGGCAGGTGGTGAACAATGAGAACATCTGGGCACAGGGAGTGGAACATCACACACAGGGGAAGCCAGGGTGGGGGGCAGGGGGTTGGGGGCTTGGTGGAGGGACAGTGGGGGGACAGGGAAGTTGGGGAGGGATAATACCAGGAGAAATGCCTGATGTAGGCAACGGGGGAATGGAGACAGCAAACCACCATGGCATGTGTGTACCTATGCAATAATCCTGCAGGATGTGCACATGGACCCCAGAGCTTAAAGTACAATAAAAAAAAGAAAAAGAAAAACATCAAATTTAATACTTTATTCCTTTTTAAAATATAACCTGTGGCCAAACACAGTGGCTCACTCCTGTAATCCCAGCAATTTAGGAGACCAAGGAGAGTGGATCATGAGGTCAGGCGATCAAGACCATCCTGGCCAACATGGTAAAACCCCATCTCTACTAAAAAATACAAAAATTAGCTGGGCATGGTGATGCATGCCTGTAGTC
>NW_016107410.1:1003107-1011365 GCF_001604975.1 Cebus imitator
AGGAGAAGGAGAAGGAGAAGGAGAAGGAGAAGAAGAAAGAAGAAGAATTGGCCAGAAGTGCTGTTGCCCACCTGTTATTTCAGCTACTTGGGAGGCCGAGGTAGGTGAATCCCCTGAGGCCAGGAATTCAAGACCAGCCAGGCCAACATGGTGAAACCCTGTCTCTACTAAAAACATAAAAATTAGCCAGGTGTGGTAATGCATGCCTGTAATCTCAGCTACTTGGGAGGCTGAGGCAAGAAAATCGCTTGAACCTGGGAGAAAGAGGCAGTGAGCCGAGATCGCATCGGTGCACTCCAGCCTGGGCGACAGTGCAAGACTCCATGCCAATAACTAACTAACTAACTAAATAAATATAACACACAATTACTATTTTTTAATTGCTGTTATTCTATACACTGATTAACTTGCCACTTAACTAATTGATAGTTGTTTTTTTGAGTTGACAGTTTAAAAGAAAAGTGCATTCTTAGGAAAAAAAATATTTATTCTTATTTAATGATTTATAACCTTTTTAGATCATTTTAATACCCTGAAAAATTCTAAATTTATTCATATTTTATACTTTCACAAAGATATTTCCAGAAATTTAGCAACAATGCTCAGAATAAACCATTTAGTTTTTATTTTAATGGAATTTTTCATGCTAGACCCACCTTGGGATATTATTTATGATAACTTTTCAGTGATGAAGAGTTCTGTGCCTCCATGGGTACAAAGCCAGGAGATAATATGACAATGCAATTTTACTCAATTATGGTCTAAAAGTTAAACGCATTAAATTGAAAAGATGACCAAAACTCTGCTTAGTGCTTTTAATTGATGTTTTTAAAGTATTATATACCTCAGTGAGAGTAAGTTTTTATAGAAAGGGAATACAGCAAGTGAACATATCCTTAGGAAAAGCCTACAAATTGGCAACTTTACTGTCAACTCTTTTTTCAGCCTTCTTGATGATAGAATATAGAACAATCCATCAAGTTGCAAAAGGTTTATCTGATTCCGTCACAGCCAGCTGGGGGGAAATTCAACTGAAAAATGGCCAATTTAAAGGCACTGTGAAAACCAAACAAGCTCACTTCCCCAGGGTCCAACAGATGAGGGAAGCAATGAAGTAGCAAACAGTAAAAGAAGAGGGAAGGTTGGGCTCAGCCTCCACATCACTGAGGCTGGGCATGCATTGCTTCAGTGCATGCAGAGCACAAATGCAGGCACTGATGTGATCATTCATTATTAACATAATGATCTAATTTTGTCTACTTAGGTACTATCAGGACCTTTTTCATGAGTGCTTCTTCACTTCTTCAATCTGAATCTCTCTAACATTCTGATCATAAATTCCACACCACAGTTCTGGTTAAGCTGGCATTAAAAGTTATAATCTGAGGCAATCGTTCTTCACTGAAAATATAGTAATAAGAAATAAAAGACACATTTTAAAAGATCTGCCATGTTTAAGACAAAATATCTGACAACTAAAAAACAAAACAGCAGAACTGAAGCCATCATACCTCTCTGGGCTCTAGATTTCTTTTTCCTTTTTTTAAATTTTATTATACTAAGTTTTGGGCTACATGGGCTATTTATTACATAGATATACATGTGCCATGGTGGTTTGCTGCACCCATCAACCAGTCGTCTAGGTTTTAAGCCCCACATGCATTAAGTATTTGTCCTAATGCAGCCTCTCCCCTTTCCCACCACACCCTCTCCACCAACAAGCCCCAGTGTGTGATGTTTTCCTCCCTGTGTTCCTATGTTCTCATAGTTCAACTCATAGTTATGAGTGAGAACATGTGGTGTTTGGTTTTCTCTTCCTGTGTTCATTTGCTGAGAATGATGACTTCAAGCTCCATCCATATCTCTGCAAAGGACATGATTTCATTCATTTTTATGGCTGCATAGTATTCCATGGTGTATGTGCAACATTTTCTTTATCCAGTCTATCATTGATAGGCATTTGGGTCGGTTTCAAGTCTTTGCTATTGTAAATAGTGCTGCAATAAATATACGTGTGCGAGTGTCTTTATACAAGAATGATTATTTCTAATCCTTTGGATATACACCCAGTAATGGGATTATTGGGTCAAACGGTATTTCTGGTTGTAGATCCTTGAGGA
Organism: Cebus imitator; assembly: GCF_001604975.1. NCBI lineage: Eukaryota > Metazoa > Chordata > Mammalia > Primates > Cebidae > Cebus > Cebus imitator. Next base: position 1,005,228 of record NW_016107410.1, read on the forward strand.
ATTGCCACAATGTCTTCCACAATGCTGGCGAGGCTGTGGATAAGTGGAATCTACATTTCTAAGCAGGCAGAAGCAGTTGAGAATTTGACTCAGATGGCATTAGCAGGAAAAAGTTCCCCATAAAAGGTGAAGAAAAATGAAGACAGGATTACTGTATTAAAAGCAAGACATGATAAAGGACCTTTTCTCATAAAGATAAAGCTGAAAAATGTTTCTGCCAACCAGTGGATGGCAACCTGCCTGCCTTCCTCAGAAGTAGCAGGACAGAGACACAAGCGCAGGCCTGGCCACTGTAACAGCAGCAGCATCAAGGTGGAGTAGTAACTGAGCCATCTATATGAGGCCCAGTTCTCAACTGGGAGATGTGGGAGGCTAGGTAGGGACAACTGCAAAACCATGAAAACATGAAAAGCAGATAGAGAGAGAAAGAGAGTGAGCCTTCCCTCAAAGGCCCGTAAAACAAAACTCAGGCTATATAAAATATGATAGAAACATAAAAGTTACCCATAAAATCGGCACTAGGTAGACGAATTCCGTTCTATAAAATGAAAGTGAAATAGACATGACACAAAAAAATCAACGTAATTGTACTCAGAGTTCCCTAAATATTTATTGAATAAATAACATTCATAAAAAACAATTACTTAAATGGAAATTTATGGAAATGAAGTTTGAATATGTGTAAATATTCTACCATTCAGTATACCTCTGCTACATGGATAATTCAGAGAAATTGAAGTGAATTTAGCAAAATGTTAAAATTATTAAACTTTTTTTTTAAATTGTATTTTAGGTTTTGGAGTACATGTGAAGAACATGCAAGATTGTTGCATAGGTACACACATGGCAGCGTGATTACCTGCCTTCCTCCCCTTCACCTATAACTGGCACTTCTCCCTATGCTATCTTTCCCCAACTCCCCACCCCCGGCTGTCCCTCCCCTATTTCCCCCAACAGACCCCAGTGTGTGATGCTCCCCTCCCTGTGTCCATGTGTTCTCATTGTTCGACACCTGCCTATGAGTGAGAACATGTGATGTTTGATTTTCTGTTCTTGTGTTAGTTTGCTGAGAATGATGGTTTCCAGGTTCATCCACGTCACTACAAAGGACACAAACTCATTGTTTTTGATGGCTGCATAATATTCCATGGTGTATATGTGCCACATTTTCCCTGTCCAGTCTATCATAGATGGGCATCTGTGTTGGTTCCAGGTCTTTGCTATTGTAAACAGTGCTGCAATAAACATTTGTGTACATGTGTCCTTAAAGTAGAACAATTTATAATCCTTTGGATATATACACAGTAATGGGATTGCTGGGTCAAATGGAATTTCTATTTCTAGGTCCTTGAGGAATCGCCACACTGTCTTCTACAGCAGTTGAACTAATTTACACTCCCACCAACAGTGTAAAAGTGTTCCCTTATCTCCACATCCTCTCCAGCATCTCGTCTCCAGATTTTTTAATGATTGCCATTCTAACTGGCGTGAGATGGTATCTCAATGTAGTTTTGATTTGCATTTCTCTAATGACCACTGATGAGCATTTTTTCATATGTTTGTTGGCCTCATGTATGTCTTCCTTTGTAAAGTATCTGTTCATATCCTTTGCCCACTTTTGAATGGGCTTGTGTGTTTTTTTCCTGTAAATCTGTTTTAGTTCTTTGTAAATTCTGGATATTAACCCTTTGTCAGATGGGTAGACTGCAAAATTTTTTGCCATTCTGTTGGTTGCTGATTCACTCTAATGACTGTTTCTTTTGCCATGCTGAATCTGTGGAGTTTGATTAGGTCCCATTTGTCTATTTTGGCTTTTGTTGCCAATGCTTTTGGTGTTTTAGTCATGTAGTTCTTGCCTACGCCTATGTCTTGAATGGTTTTGCCTAGATTTTCCTCTAGGGTTTTTATGGCGTTAGGTCTTATGTTTAAGTCTTTAATCCATCTGGAGTTAATTTTAGTGTAAGCTGTCAGGAAGGGGTCCAGTTTCTGCTTTCTGCACATGGCTAGCCAGTTTTCCCAACACCATTTATTAAACAAGGAATCCTTTCCCCATTGCTTGTTTTTGTCAGGTTTGTCAAAGATCAGATGGTTGTAGATATGTTGTGTTACCTCCGAGGCCTCTGTTCTGTTCCATTGGTCTATATCCCTGTTTTGGTACCAGTCCCATGCTGTTTTGATTACTGTAGCCTTTTAGTATAGCCATACTGCCCAAAGTAATTTACAGATTCAACACTATCCCCATCAAGCTACCAATGACCTTCTTCACAGAACTGGAAAAAAAAAACCACCTTAAAACTTCATATGGAACAAAAAGAGAGCCCACATAGCCAAGTCAATTCTAAGGAAAAAGAACAAAGTGGTTGGCATCACACTACTGGACTTCAAACTATACTACAAAATTATTAAACTCTATACATCTCATGTTATTTTACAAGACTTATATGGTTAAAATCTTTGACATTTTTAAAGCAATGTTACATCCTGTTAAAATTTATGAATACCAAGTTTTTCATAGGGCAGATGTTATTTCTTTATTGCTGGAGATGTATTGAGTCAGAGAATTTTAATCAATGGTCCATAGCCATCAACAGAGTCTCACTCAAACTTAGGTTTTCTGATGCAGAAGCCCTTTAATATGGCTCCAAAGGTTATTAACTTATTTTCACTGCTGTCTTAATTTCTTCACTTGGAATTTATTAGTATGGCAGAAAAATGAAATGTCATATTTAAAGCACCAAATGAGTTCTCTGTAAATGTTACCATCTCTTCTTTTGCTCTTTCCAACAACTTTTTGCTTTTCTTAGTGTTTGTTATTTGACTTATTTGTGAATAAATTGAACATTCTGCGAAGCTGGAACCAAGTTTAAGATTTCTATTTCTTTGTCCACCTCACTCATCATCACCAGGTATATATTTCTGCTATCTATAATAACATCTTGGTTCCTCATACTAACATGTAAAGTAGGCAAAAAATGTACTCATTTAAAAAAATTTTTTTAGTTAAAAAAATCTGAAGCTCAGGGTTACATAATTCACCCAAGTTCACATAACTAAGAGGAAATTGAGCTACAATTTAAAATATGGTTTTCTGATTCCAAATTCAAAATGTTCCTCGAAATGTGAGGTTTTCAATTACAACAAAACTAATTTTATGTATTAATTGTTATTCTCAGAACTTCTTACTCAAACAAAATTATTGGTAGAAGTTCAGTGTTTCAAATAAATTACAGTGAATCTTCCTGTTGCTATGAGCTCATGGGGGAGGGGGCTGTCATGAAGGCAATGCTAGGCCCCTGAAGGTTCTGACTGAATAGGTTAGGATGGGGATCCAGGCACCTCTATTTTAACAAGTTCCCAGGGGATGCTCATCCTGTTGGTCTGGAGACCACACTTAGAAAATCACTGTTCTAACTAACCCTTTTGTATGGTCTGCAAACAGCAGCTTTGGCCTCACCTGGGAATTTATTAGAAATTCAGAATCTCAGACCCCACTGCAGATCCACTGAATTAGGATGTGTGCTTTACTAAGATATGTATGGACATAAATGAGAAAGCTCTGGTTTGATATGCTGGGTCTCAGCCCTATGCACATTAGCATAACTTGGTACAATATCAACAATACATGCTTCGTTCTCTCCCAAAAATAGTTTAGTTGATCTAGGGTATGATCAAGCATTGGTATTTTTTAAAAATATTTTTCAGTTGATTCAAAAGTGCAACCAGGTATGTGAGCCACAGACCTAGAATGCATTATTTCCCACACTTACCTTAGATTAAAAAAAAAATCTGACAACTTAATAAAACAGCAAATTCTTAGGCACCTCTTATAAAATTCAGTAGATCAAGAAGAGCCAAGCATATATAATTTCAATATGAATTCTAAGTCATTCTTATTGTCAGATTAAGTTTGGAAAATTGCACTCCAATTCCTAAAATAAATGGATTGTATTCTGGTAACATTTTTATCTGTTGTATCATTTTAAAAGTGCTTCAAACAACATATAGAATTTAATAATTTCATAATTTAGAGACATGCTTTAAAATATATTCATACTTTAAAAATGTATACATATACATACACAGATATAGATAGATGGATAGATAGATAGATAGATAGAAAGAGTCATTCAGAGATAGGCATTATTTTAATAGAAAATTAAGTTTGACAGTTGGGAAATCATTCTAGTCCTGCCTTTTTCTTTAATTATATGTATCAATGTTGATGACACTTTTAACATCCTCAATGCCAATTTCCTCATTCATATGAAGAAAAGAGCACATCAAAAGACTCTAAAAAGTATTGTCATTTAAGTAAAGTTGATGACCGGTAGCAGCCATCAGGAAGTTAACTGCCAACCTTGATTTTAACATCGGGTTCCTTCTGACATATCTCCCACTACGTATTTATTGATATAACTGTCACTTCCCCAGAGACCTCCAGCAAAATTTTTGTTCAAGCAAAATTATGCCATAGAAGAGACCATCACCTTGACCAATTCTCAATAATATCTCAAAATAGGATAATTGGAAACTAAATTTTACAGGGTATGTGGGCTGGGCTGGGTGACTTTAAGGTAAGACTTGTAAAGTTAGAAACTGGTTGAGGTTCAGGAGAGAGTATATGACCTGGTAACTTGGAATTAATTGTTGCAGTGAAGTGAGGTTCTTGCAAGTGATTCTTGATAAGGAAAACTATTAATTTTGATAAGTAAGTTGTTTAGTTGGTTAATAGGAACAAGAAATTCTTGGAACAAGCAGCTAAATTATTTTTGCCTGATCCAGACTACTTTAGCACAAAAGCATGAAAATACGCTTCCTCCTGGAATTGGTTATCATGATAACAGAAAAAATGTTGACTTCAGTTCTCCGTACTTAATGAAAATATGTTTACAGGGTTTTTGTGTTGTTATAATAATCATTTGCATATTCTGAAACAGTTTGTGGTTAATCTCAGCCTCTTTCTTCATTAGTACTCATTATTTGGGCCAGCCCATTTCTTCTTGGACCCCTTGGACTTCTCTAGCTAGATAACCCTTAAATTCAGGATCCTTTGCCTTTGTCCACCAGGAGGATAGTCATCAGATTTGTCCACGGCTGTTTTCAGGATTATGGCTACCACAAGTCATTTGCAAAGGACAATATTAAATTCCAACTGTCATCTACCCATTCAACATGGGTCACCGTCAATTCTGATCTAATACTTACACTAACAGCCGCAGGGGTTCACTCCTGCAGTATCTATGGTTCTGACCACAGGAATTCTTTGTTCATTATCATTTGTACAGAGTACAGAGGCTGTCCACTGTGAAGTTGCCTGGTGTGGCACGAACTTTAGTTTTGAAAATAAAAATTCAAAAGTATTTCAAATAAAGACAACTGCTGGGAAAGAAAATGGAAAGCGAGCATGTCAGCAAGCACTCTTAAGAAAAAGGTCAGAATGGCATGGGGCAGTAAAGAGCACAGACTAGGCATATGTAACGGGAACTAACAAATATGAAGCGAAAGCTATGTTTCCAAAAATATGATGAATCCTTTCTACTCAAACTTCATTCAGCGATACTGTGAGATACATATTATCTCCATTTTATACAAGTGGGGAAAACTGAAATCAAAGGAAATAACAGATTTGTCCGAAGTCAGCAGTAATATAGGACAGACCAGGTTACAAGCATAACTTTAATGCTACTCTTTTTTACCTGTTATCCTGTGTCTTTGTGCAACAGGATTTATTATTTCTCAGAGCTTTAATATTTTTCTCAGAGAAGCTTGAAACTTTATCTGTAGCAAGACTTCATTTTCCTTGGGAACCATCTCATTCTATAGGTATCCATGTGGCTTGGATAACACTGGAGTCGCAGTAGTTCCATGAGGGTTCCACCACATTAACACAGCAATTATAGCAGCAGTGACCACATGACCACCCTCATTCAGTGATAATCATGACTAGGACTTTTGCTAACATAACTGGAAAAAATGTTTTATTTCTATTAGTATTTTAAGAGTAGGATGTAAGTGTGGAACTGATAGGTTCTAACTTGTAGAGAATGTCTGAGTACGTTATTTTTTAAAAAAGCAGAAATAAATAAAGAGTACTTCTTTGGGCCGGGCGCGGTGGCTCAAGCCTGTAATCCCAGCACT
>NW_016107410.1:1011875-1028634 GCF_001604975.1 Cebus imitator
TTTTGGCACATATGGGGTTTTGCCATGTTTTCCAGGCTGGTCTCTAAACTCTTGGCCTCAAGCCCTCTGCATTGTTGATTTATTTTTGGTGGTTTGTTGATATAAGAGTTTAATTTATTTTTGGATGAGTGTACTTCAATTGTGAGTGAATTATTTCATACATTTGTATTATATTTTACCTTAAGTATTTCTACCTCCAGATTCATATCCGTGGTCTATTCGATTTCCTATTGGTTTTCTGGCATTTTACTTGCCAATTCCAAATTTCTCTTTATGTGTTTCTCAGTTTGACTTTAGTATTTTGACTTACTTCTGGTATTTCTTTTTTCATGCATGCATTTAAAATGTTTATATAATCACAAATTTATACACTGTCTTCTTTATAAATTCTGGATTCTTTTTTTTTTTTTTAAAGAAATATCACTTTCTACTCCAAGATTATAAATTAAATTCCTCCATGTTGTCCTCCAGTATTTTTGAGAGTGTGATGTAATAAATATTATCAAGATCTAGCATTATTTTTATTTGGGTTTCAGTTGTCTATTTAGTTTATTAATTGATAGCTTTCTCATTAATTTTAAATGGCAGCTTTATTTTAATACATTTTATGAAATCTTTACCTGTTTCATATATCTACTGGCTGACACTGTGCCAAAATCAAAAGTTTTTATTACTATAGATTTGTAATGTGTTTTAACAGAAATAGAAATAGTATCCCAGGCTAGCATCCTGGAGGATGAGAGACCATAGAGGGACCTAGAAGAAACCAACACTGCATGGAGCAGAGTTGAGCTGCTCCGGCTGGAGCAGGACCCTAACTGCCAAAAAACAAAAACAGGAGCAAATATGCTATTGTTTTATTAAGCCATTAAGTTTTGAGTTTGTTAGTTACACAGTAATGAACAATTGATGGGTGTTAAGAGTTTTTTTTTTTTCTTTTTTTTCTCTAGGTCTTTTATTTCTGTAATTTATTTACTATTATAAACATAGAGATCTCTATTTCTGAGAGGTCTTTATCGATAAGAAAGCTAAGTATAATAATTTTGTACCTATTCAAATGAGTTTATTTAGTCCCTGATAGCGTTAAATTGGAACACTTGGTTATTCTAGTTACGTGATCTCATCATTTTTAAAATGAGAATGTGGCCTCTTCCTTAACAAAAAGGTTTTACACATATAAATACAGATTTCTGTGTATTTACATTGACTAGTACTTCTAGAAAAAAGTTAAATAATAGTAATGGTGGCAATAGACCTGCTTTATGTTTTCTCATTGTAGTGATAAATTTTTCAGTGTTCCACTATTAAGTACTACAGTTATAAACAATTATCCTATTTTTTTTTTTTCTTCTTTTTCTTTCTTTGCCTTTCCTTCCTCTTTGGTGCTTGATTCTTGTTAATGATAAAATAGTACTTTTTATGTTCTTTCTTTCCACTAGGTACCCCTTCGCACAATGTTTTCCTTATTTAATTATGTGTTTGCTTAGAAGTTTCAGACACTAAATCTTGAACAATCCAGGCAGCAATGGAATTTTCCTTCATCCAAAGATTGCTCATAACCAAGATGGCACCAGCCTATTCACCATATGGGGCAATAACTGAAGATAAGTCATCAGAACAAGCCATGTAGACTAGTATCTCCTCACTACTCTTGCATGCCCTTCATACCATGCTTCCCCTTTTTAAATACCTATACTCAACCCAGAATTCTTAAATGGTTTCTTTAAGACAGGAGCATGGACCATTCCCCCACTGCTAGCTTTGGTAAATAAAGTTAATTTCTTTCATGGTGCTTCTTCTTTGTCATTGGCATTGCAAGTGGTGAGCAGATGAGCCTGTGCTGGAAGCATCCATCAATTATTAGGTTGGCACAAAAGTAATTGTGGTTTCTGCCATTACTTTTTGTGACAAAAATAAATTATATTTGCATCAACCTAATACTATTTTATTTAACATTAAGTGATTATAATAAAAAATCTCAACACCATTAAAAAGTCGGCAAAGGGCATGAGCAGACACTTTTTAAAGGAAGATGTACATGTGGCCAAGAAACACATGAAAAGAAGCTAAGTATCACTGATCATTAGAACAATGCAAATAAAATCACAATGAGGTACCATCTCACACTGGTGAGAGTGGGTATTATTAAAAAGGCAAGAACATACACTGGCTGATACCTATAATACCAGCACCTTGAGAGGTCAAGGCAGACACATCTGTTGAGCTAAGGAGTTCAAGATCAGCCTGTGCAACATAGGGAAACCCAATCTCCCCAAAAAAATACAAAATTAGCCAGTTGTGGTGGTATACGCTGGTTAGTCCCAGCTATTTGTAAGGATAAGATGGGAGGCTTGCTTGGGCCTAGGAGGTTGCAATGAACCAAGATTACACTGCTGCACTCCAGCCTGGGCAACAGAGCAAGACCCTGCCTCAAAAAAAAAATCCATTAATAAATTCTGGCAAGGTTGTGGAGAAAAGGGAATATTATATACACTGTTGGTGGGAGTTTAAATTAGTTCAGCAATTATGGAAGGCAGTATGGTGATTCTTTAAAGAGATAAAGGTGGAACTATCATTCAATCCAGCAATTCCATCACTGGGTATATACCCAGAGGAATATAAATCATTCTACCATAAAGACGCATGCACGTGAATGTTCATTGCAGCACTATTCATAATAGAAACGACATTAAATGAACCTAAATGCCCATCAGTGACAAACTGGATAAAAAATTTGTGGCACATATACACCATGGAATACCATGTGACCACAAGAAAGAATGAGATCATGTCTTTTGCAGGAGCATGGATGGAGCAGAAGGCCATTATCCTTAGCAAACTAATGCAGCAACAGAAATATCACAAGTTCTCACTACAAGTGGGAGCTAAGTGATAAAAACTCATGAACACAAAGAAAGGGAAAAAAAGACACTGAGATCTACCTGAGGGTAGAGAGTGGGAGGAGGGAGAGGAACAGAAAAGATAACTATTGGGTACTGGGCTTGATACCTGGGTGATGAAATAATCTGTACAACAAACACCTGTGACACAAGTTCACCTTTGTAACAAAACTTCACATGTACCCCTGAACCTAAAAGTTGAAAACAATATTTTTCAACATGCCTTTTGACCATCAATCTAGCTCTGCTATATGTTTTTGTAGTAGTTATATGCATACATATTGTGTTTGTCTTATAATGTAATATAAGTTATATGCACGTATTTCTTAATATTAAATCATTCATTTTTCTAGAAACAAACCCCAGTTTTCTACTGCATTTTCTAATTGTTGTGTTTTTGTTTTTTGTTTTGTTTTTGCTGCAGTTCATTTCTTGGTAACACTTTAAAATAAATATTTTAAAATTAGTTTTCTTTCTTTGTACTAATATGTCTGCTATTGATATCAAAGACATGTTAGATTTTTGAAATAGTTTAGAACATTTCCTTTGCTCTCAGTGCTATTAACCAGTTTAAATAGCAACATCAGGATTAATTCCTTGAAATATTCATAAGACTTACCTGTAAAAACCTCTGGTTTGTGTCCCTTTGCCCAATATTAGAGATAAAGTAGTGAGGAGGAGGTGGTTTTCTTTTTGAACATATTTGTCTCATGCAATTGATCTGTTTATGTTTTCTGTTACTTCGTCTGTTGAATTTAGCAATTTGCATTTTCTTGGAATCTCATCTATTATATTCAGCTTTTGAATTGATTTGGAGGAAGTGGTGAATTGTTTAATTTTTAAATTTCCTCTGTATCTGTGGCACTTTTTCATTTCCTCCCTAATTTTTTGTTTCTGTGCTTTCTTCCTTGTCTTCTCATAATTAGCCTAGATTTTATTGTTTTCAAGTAGAACACAATTTGATTTACATTATTATCATTTTTGTTTCAAACGTGGCATGATCTTTTTAAATTAATTCTATTATTTCACTTTCTTTACACTTTATGATTTATTTTTCAAATATTTTAAATGCTTAAATCATTTTACTCTTTTTCTTCAAGTTTTCTTTTCCTCCCTCTCTTCCTCCCTTTCTCTTTCTTCCATTCCCTTCATTTTCATCTAGTCTGCTTGTTCTGAAATTTTTGCTGCCTTTCTGGTATAATAGTTTTATGCCAAAATGAAAAAAAAATCACATGATTCTGAAAGAGTACTCTTAAAGTGGCATCTTTTGCATACTAAACCACCATAATTTACATACTCATATCATTTCATACATCTTAAATAAACGTACATACTGTACACATAAGTATAAAATGGGTTTTTCTTATCAAGGATCCAGAAAGCCTCACACAGCATATTCAATAAATGGTTAAAAATGGTAATATTTAATTAATTAAAATGAAGCCTACATATTCAAAACATTAAGAAACCTCTAATTCTAGCTATTTATTTTTTATTATTTTATATACAAAACTACCTTATACCTTGGTGAAAAAATTACAAATTTAACACAGAAGATAACCACCCTAAATAATGAAATACTGGAAAAAGAAAAAGAGAAATAACTATAATTTCTATCGTTTTGTATTTTCCTGTCATCAAACTAACATGTTTCAGTTTTATCTCTCTCTGGCTACAGAACTGTTCACAATAAACACAGGCAATGCACATGGGTATTTATTTCTTAAAGATATGCAAAACTAAAATTATCATTCCTTTTGGGATGATGAGAACAATAGTAAACTAAAAATAAGTGAAGTCTCATGACACAGGTTTGAAGAAGGATTTCTTATTCTGAAGTTAAACAGAGAAAAGGCAGTAATAGCCTGCTGGTCTTCAATTAACTCTCCATTCATTCATGTGGGGATGGCACAGAAAACCTTTCCTTGGTTTTGTCTAACATTGCAGAACACGTCATCAATAGAAATAATTGTATGTACATATAGATGAAAAAATATAACCTCCTTAGATTCAGTTTTTGGTTATTGGAAAGGCCATTTGTAAATTTCTTATTTATTCAATTTCCTGGGCCATTTTCAGGCTTGATGCAATTCCCTATATTAAATTTTCTACTTAGCTTGTAAGGGTCTTAAAACTTTTTCTGTTCATACATTCCGTCACTCACATTTTAGATGTACTTAGGCATAAATTTCTACCCAGTGAGTCTCAGATAAAATTTCAACTTTATTTCCCAAGGCTCTCTCCCTCTATTTCTCCCCAAAGGAAAAGGCAGAATAAAGGATGGGCAGATTCCTAAATTAGGTTTATCCTGTTTTAACAAGTCAGGGAGATACTAAAATAATCTGTCAACTGTTACCTGCAGTTTCTACACATATTTACACGCTTCATCTTGTAAAACTTGCTCAGTTTGTGAATATTCTAATAGTTTGACAACTCATTGTAAGGGTGATAATATAATATTCAAATGGCAATGCTTTGTGATTAAAAATAATTTTTATTGATATTTATGTTGGGACTATAACAAATGTAGCTTCATACATTTTTCTCCTCCAAATATATGCTTTTGTCCCCTCCAAAGTGTCCATATGCCCAAAGCAATCTACAGATTCAATGCAATCTACCAATAACATTATTTACAGAAATATATATTTATATATAAATATATATAGATTGTGTGTATATATATTTATACATATATAAATATATATAGATTGTGTGTATATATATTTATATATATATATATATATATATACACACACACACACAATCTACAGATTCAATGCAGTCTACCAATAACATTCTTTACAGAAATATATATATATATTTAAATTTATAAATATATAAATATATATATATATTTCTGTAAAGAATGTTATTGGTAGATTGCATTGAATCTGTAGATTGTATATATATATATATATATATATATATATATATATATACACACCCTAACATTTATATGAAGCCACAAAAGACCCAGAAATGCCAAAGGCATCCTACACAAAAAGGGCAAAACTGGAAGAATCACATTATCTGACTTCAAAGTGTACTATATAGCTATTGTGACCAAAACAGCATGCTACTGACATAAAAACAGACTAATAGACCAATGGAACAGAAGAGTGAACCCAGAAACAAATCCATATACTTACAATAAATTCATTTTCAACACAGGTGTCAAGAAAATATACAGGGACAAGGCAGTCTCTTCAATAAATGTTGCTATGAAAAACTGGATGTCCATGTTCAAAAGAATGAAACTAGACCCTTATCACTTGCCATACACAAAAATCAAGTCAAATGTATTAGAGACTTAATTCTAAGACCTGAAACTATGAAACTACTAAAAGAAAACCTTGGGTAAATGCTCTAAGACAGAGAATCTCTGTCCTAGAATTCTTTAGGACTAGTCAATGATTTCTTGAGTAATGCCCACAAGCACAGACAACTAAAACAAAAATGGACGAATGGGATTCCATCAAGTTAAACATTTCTGCAGAGCAAAAGTAATGATCAACAAAGTGAAGAGAAAATCCACACAACGGGAGAATATATTTGCAAACTACCCATCTGACAAGGAACTAATAACCAGAATATATAAGGAGCTCAAAATAGTCTATAAGAAAAAAAATCTAATAATTTGATTAATCAGCAAAAATCTGAATAGACGTTTCTCAAAAAGAGACATACAGATGGCATACAGGTATAAGAAAAGGTGTTCAACATCACTGATAGAGAAATGCAAATCAAAAGTAATATGAGAGGCTGCATGCGGTGGGGCTCATGCCTGTAAACCAGGTACTTTGGGAGGCTGAAGCAGGTGGATCACTTCAGATCAGGAGTTTGAGACCACCTGGCCAACATGGCAAACCCTTGTCTCAACTAAAAATACAAAAAGCAGCCAAGTGTGGTGGCATACACCTGTCATCCAGCTACTTGGGAGGCTGAGGTAGAAACTACAGAAACTGTATCTAGAATTACTTGAACCTGGGAGGTGGAATTTGCATTGAGCTGAGATTGTGCCACTATACTCCAGACTGGGAAACACTCTGTCTCAATAATAATAATAATAATAATAATAATAGTAATAAGTCCAAGATATCATCTCATTCCAGTTAAAATGACTTTTATTATAAAGACAAGCAATAACAAATGCTGGCAAGGTTGTGAGTGAAAAGGAACCCTCATACACTGTGGGTGGGACTGTAAACAAATACAACCACCACGGAGAACACTTTAAAGATTCCTCAGAGAGCTAAAAATAGAACAACTACATAATCCAGCAATCCTACAGCTATGTGTATCACCAAAAGAAAGGAAACCAGTATATCAAAGAGATAACTGTATTCCCATGTTTATTGCAGCATTGTTCACAGTAGACAAGATTTTGAAACAACCTAAATGTCCATCGACAGATGAATAGATAAAGAAAGTATGTGGGAGTCCACCAAGAAGGCCGAATAGGAACAACTCTGAGGCACAGTTCCCAGTGAGAGTGATGCAGATGGTGAACTATCTTCACATTTCCAACCAAGATACCAGGTTTATACAAAAGGAGGAAATCCTTCCCAAATCATTAAATTATACCAACATGTCCTGAAACCAAAACCTGGCAGAGACACAAATACAAAAGAAAATTTCAGGCCAAAATCCATGATAAACATAGATCCAAAAATCTTCCATAAAATACTGGCAAAACCAAATGCAACAGCACATTAAAAAGCTTATCCATCATGATTAAGTCGGCTTCATCCCAGGGATGCAAAGCTGATCAACATACGCGAATCTATAAACATAATCCATCACATAAACAGAACCAATGACAAAAACAATATGATTATCTCAACAGATGCAGAAAAGGCCTTCAACAAAATTCAACAGCCCTTTATGCTAAAAACTCTCAATAAACTAGGTACCAATGGAACATATCTCAAAATAATAAAAGCTATTTAGACAAACCCACAGCCAATATCAAACTGAATGGGCAAAAACTGGAAGCATTCCCTTTGAAAACTGGCACTATACAAGGGTGCCCTCTCTCACCATTGCTATTCAACATAGTATCGGAAGTTTTAGCCAGAGCAATCAGGCAAGAAAAAGAAATAAAGGGTATTACACTAGGAAAAGAGAAAGTCAAACTGTCTATATTTGCAGACAACATGATTGTAAATTTAGAAGACCCCATCATCTCAGCCCAAAATCTCCTTAAGATGATAAGCAACTTCAGCAAAGTCTCAGACATAAAATCAATGTGCAAAAATCACAAGCATTCCTATATATCAATAACTGACTAACAGAGAGCCAAATCATAAGCAAACTCCCATTCACAATTGCTACAAAGAGAATAAAATACCAAGGAATAACTAACAAAGGATGTAAAGCACTTCTTCAAGGAGAACTACAAACCACTGCTCAAGGAAATAAGAGAGGACACAAACAGATGGAAAAACATCCATGCCCATGGTTAGGAAGTATCAACATCGTGAAAATGGTCACACTGGCCAAAGTAATTTATAGATTCAATGCTATCCCCATCAAGCTACCATTAACCTTCTTCACAGAACTGGAAAAAAACACCTTAAACTTCATATGGAACCAAAAGAGAGATTGCATAGCCAAGACAATTCTAAGCAAAAAGAACAAAGCTGCAGGCATCCCACTACCTGACTTCAAACTACCCGACTTCAAACTATACTACAAGGCTACAGTAATCAAAACAGCATGGTACTGGTACCAAAACAGAGATATAGATCAATGGATCAAAACAGAGGCCTTGGAAGTAATGCCACACATCTAAAACCATCTGACACTTGACAAACCTGACAAAAACAAGCAATGGGGAAAGGATTCCCTGTTTAATAAATGGTGTTGGAAAAACTGGGTAGCCATATGCAGAAACCTGAAATGGGACCCCTACCTTACACCTTATACAAAAATTAACTCCAGATGGATTAAAGATTTAAACATAAGACCTAACACCATAAAAACCCTAGAAGGAAACCTAGGGAATACCATTCAGGACATAGGCATAGGCAAGGACTTCATGACTAAAACACCAAAAGCAATGGCAAAAAAACCCAAGATAGACAAATGGAATCTAATTAAACTTAAGAGCTTCTGCAGAGCAAAAGAAACAAGGATTCGAGTGAAACATCAACCAACAGAATGGGAAAAAATTTTTGCAATCTACCCATCTAATAAAGGGCTAATATCCAGAATCTACAAGGAACTTAAAGAAACTTACAAGATTTTTTAATGATCGCCATTCTAACTGGCGTGAGATGGTATCTCAATGTAGTTTTGATTTGCATTTCTCTGATGACCAGTGATGATGAGCATTTTTTCATATGTTTGTTGGCCTCATGTATGTCTTCTTTTGTAAAGTGTCTGTTCATATCCTTTGCCCACTTTTGAATGGGCTTGTTAGTTTTTTTCTTGTAAATCTGTTTTAGTTCTTTGTAAATTTTGGATATCAGCCCTTTGTCAGATGGGTAAACTGCAAAAATTTTTTCCCAATCTGTTGGTTGCCGATTCACTCTAATAATTGTTTCTTTTGCTGTGCAGAAGCTGGAGACAACAGATGCTGGAGAGGATGTGGAGAAATAGGAACACTTTTACACTGTTGGTGGGAGTGTAAATTAGTTCAACCATTGTGGAAGACAGTGTGGCGATTCCTTAAGGACCTAGAAATAGAAATTCCATTTGACCCAGCAATCCCATTACTGGGTATATATCCAAAGGATTACAAATCGTTCTACTGTAAGGACACGTGCACACGAATGTTCATTGCAGCACTGTTTACAATAGCAAAGACCTGGAACCAACCCAAATGCCCATCGACGATAGACTGGATAGGGAAAATGTGGCACATATACACCATGGAATATTATGCAGCCATCAAAAACGATGAGTTTGGGTCCTTTGTAGGGACATGGATGAACCTGGAAACCATCATTCTCAGCAAACTGACAGAAGAGCAGAAGATCAAACACCGCATGTTCTCACTCATAGGCGGGTGTTGAACAATGAGAACACATGGACACAGGGAGGGGAGCACTACACACTGGGGTCAGTTGGGGGGAAATAGGGGAGGGAGGGTGGGGGGTGGGAAGCTGGGGAGAGATAGCAAGGGGAGAAATGCCAGATGTAGGTGATGGGGAGGAAGGCAGCAAATCACACTGCCATGTGTGTTCCTATGCAACAATTTTGCATGTTCTTCACATGTACCCCAAAACCTAAAATGCAATAAAACAAATAAAGGGGAAAAAAAAAAGAAACTTACAAGAAAAAAACAACCTCCCATCAAAAGATGGGAGAAGGATATGAACAGACACTTTTAAAACAAGACATATATACAGCCAGCAAACATAAAAAAAAACAAACTCCTCATCGCTAGTCATTAGAGAAATGTAAATCAAAACCACACCATCTCATGCCAGTTAGACTGGTGATCATTAAAAAATCCAGAGACAACAGATGCTGGAGAGGATGCAGAGAAATAGGAATGCTTTTACACTGTAAGTGGGAGTGTAAATTAGTTCAACCATTGTGGAAGACAGTGAGGTGATTCCTCAAGGATCTAGAAATAGAAATACCCTTTGATATAACAATCCCATTACTGAGTATATACCCAAAGGATTATAAATTGTTCTATTATAAAGACACATGCACATGTATGCTCATTGTGGCACTGTTTACAATAGCAAAGACCTGGAACCAACCCAAATGCCCAAAAATGATAGACTGGATAAAGGAAATGTGGCACATATATACCATGGAATACTATGCAGCCATAAAAAAGGATGAGTTCATGTCCTTTGCAAGGACATGGATGAATCTGGAAACCACCATTCTCAGCAAAGTGATATAAAAGCAGAAAACCAAACACCTCATGTTCTCATGCATAGGTGAGTGTTGAACAATGAGAACACACTAACACATGGGGGGAACATCACACACTGGGGTTTTCTGGGGGTTGGGAGGCTAGGGAAGGGATAGCAGGGGTTGAGGAAATTGGTGAGGGATAACATTGAGAGAAATACCTAATGTAGGTGACATGGGGATGGAGACAGCAAACCATCATGGCATGTGTATCCCTATATAGCAATCCTGTAAGATCTACACATTTACCCCAGAACTTAAAGTATAATAAAAAAGAAAAGAAAAGAAAATGTTGCACATACATACCACAAAATACTTTGCAGCCATAAAAAAGGATGAGTTCGTGTCCTTTGACATGGATGAAGCTGAAAACCATCATTCTCAGCAAACTGAGACAAGAATAGAAAACTAAACACTGCATGTTCTCACTCATAAGTGGGTGTTGAACAATGAAACCACAGGGACATAGGGAGGGCAACATCACACACTGGGGTCTGGGGAATAAGGGGCTGGGGATAAATAGCAGGGGCTGGGGGAATTGGGGAGGGATAGCATTAGGAGAAATACCTAATGTAGACGAAGGGGCGATGAATGCAGCAAACGACCACCATGGCACATGTATACCTATGTAACAAAGCTACACAATCTACACATATACCCCAGAATTTAAAGTATAATAAATAAATCTAAAAAACAATACAAACAAAAAGAATTTACACTAAGTTATACCTGAAGCAAGAAAGCTTCATTTTCTACTGTTAAAACCTATGAGATAAGTAAATAGTTCACATAATTGGATGGAATCAGGCCAGTGTGAAATGAACAGTGATTCTCAGCCCTAAATATAGTAAAATGTAATAATATAACTAATAGAAGGAGAGTAGAGGGTTAAACCTTATCTATACGTAAATTTTCTTATTTTATCTCAAGTTATCTTTTTTGCAATATCTCATTTATATCCAAGTATAACCACCATTGGTGAAAAATTGTTCCCTACTACTACAATTCAATCATTTAATAAAATTCATGTAATTTAATTCAATCCTTACAACCATGTGGAGAGGTGATTGTTATTGTTATTATAATCAAAGATGTCTAGCTGGCCTGAGTTTAAGTAATTTTGTCCATAGTCAAATAGTTTAGTAAATGACAGATTATTAACAGTACTTCAATGCCTATGCCTTTTAATTATCACATGAAACCTGCCAATCACTAGAGTGGGCAAGAGAAATGCCTATATTGGATCATATATATTGGAAATACCTATATTGGATATTTTTGTAAAAGAAAGTGATTATAGACAATTGTAGATCTAAACATCATGAGGGAAGACCTTTTGGTGTCTGCATGTGCCTGTTTTATTCATTATTCTACAATTCATACCTACAAAAATAACTTGTTTATTAAGTATATGATAAATAAATGTATAATGAGAAAAAAAAGAAAATATGGTACATATACGCAATGGAATACTACTCAGCCATAAAAAAGAAATGATATACTGTCATTTGTAACAGCATGGCTGGCGCTGGAGGTCACTATGTTAAGTGAAATAAGCGAGGCAGGGAAAGACACACTTTGCATATCCTCGCTTTTTTTGTGAAAGCTAAAAATTAAAACAATTGACCTTATGAAGAGAGAGTAAAAGAATGGTTAACACAGGATAGGAAGTGTAATGGGGGTGGAACGGTGGGGTACAGATGGTTAATAGGAACAAAAACCATAAAAATTATTAAGATCTAGCATTTGATAGCCCAACAGGGTGATTATAGTCCTAATAATTTAATTTTACATTTAAAGATAACTAAAAGAGTATAATTGGATTGTTTGTAACACAGGGGATAATGATATATATACACAATTTCCTGCCTGTATCAAAATATCTTATATAGCCCATAAATATGTTTACTTACTACATACACATAAAAATTAAAAATCATGTGTGACAAAAACTCTTTATAATAGCAGACCGTCTATACACAATGTTGTGTATAGTTGAGCCTGGACAGTATTTCCTGGCACTATGGAATATTTGCGGACCAGGTTTTTCCTTAGAATGTGATCTAAATTCCTTTATTCAATCATCACTCAGAAATTTGAAATAGAATTAAATGGTACATGAAGGAAGCAAAACTTTGGAAGTTACAATCATTGAATTTACCAATGTGGTGACTTACTGTGCACGCTATTCCTTTCTTTGATAGCATTCTAGGAGAGTTTAGGTTCTCGTCATTCCCAAAGCTGTTCTCTACCCCCAGGGCCTTGTGCAAGGTCCTTCACGGGACCAGATAGAATGCACAAGATACACTACGTAAAAATTGATTGCCATATTTAATGAAACACAAATGTCATCTTATACATTTTAAAGTTAATGTCATTTGGTTAAAAAGTTAGCAAAATTCTAAGAGGTAATTAGATCAAATTAGGTACTTGGATTATTTTGAATTCTGTGGTGAAATTATGCTGGCTAGTAAGAAAAGAAATCAGTGTACCTGACAGATGTGTGGTAAATAAGATAGCTCAATTATGTTGAATGGGATTCAAACTTGGCCAAATTGGGAAGATGCTCAAAGTGTGCCTTTTTATACTTGCCTCCCCATGTCAATTATATTGTGATAAGAAATTCATGTGCAAGTGAAGAAAACAGCATATTTGGATTGGGTTACCCATATGTCACCTTGGAGGGAAGTCTAAGGGAGTGTGAAATATGTTTCTGAAGGACACACAAAAAATGGCAAAAGAAAGAGCTGTGGGTTGTAAATAAAAGAAACTATGCTGAATCTCCAAATTGAGTGGTCACTGCACTCTGATTCCTCCTAAGAACTTAGGATAGATACTGTCAATTTTCCCTGTGCCTTCATGTTCTACCTGGTGACCATTGCAGCACAGGAGGGAATGCCAGAACTGGGAGAAGATGGAGTCACTCTTCTAATGCAGGGGTTTATATAAATTTCCTGTGGTTTCTAAACAAATTTGTCAACCTGTTACCTTACTGGTTCTTATTGTTCCTTGCTGTCATCACAAATGTTGACACCTTCTCCCTAATAGTCTAAGGACTGAAAAAAAATGAAATTTATAAAAATCTAATTTAAAAAAGAATATTGACACCATTAGAATGAATAAGGATGAATCATAAGTAATTTCAGCTTTTGCTTAATTTAGCCACAAATTGTGCTTTTTACAAGTCAGATCAATAGGTTTTTTTCAACTGCTTAGGGATAATAAATGTGGAATGTCCTGAGATGAGACTGTAAATGTTGAGGTCCCCTTTGTGAAATTCCCTTATAGTGGCAACCAACAATGGTTTTGGAAAAGATACCCCAAACTGGAGATGTAAAGTAACAAATAATTTGTTCTCTCATGAGCTACTGATTACTCTGAATATCTTTTTTTTTTAATGTTATATTTATTTATTTTCCAGCTTGTACAAACTGGATGTAGAAGCATAAACATAGTACATTTCTACCATCTTCAACAAAAATATAACCAATATGTACAATTATTGTGTTAAAAATACAAAAGGGATACAGACTCCACCAATGTCTTTCTAAAAGACATACAGGTACAAGTAGTATCAAAAGTATGAGGAAATCACCAGTTAATTGTACATTCTGCACTTGACATCACAGAGAGAACTGAGATTAGCAGTCCTATGTTCTACAATTACTTAATGCTTAGATAACATTTGTGCAACTTGAGGTAGAGCTAGATTTGTCTTTCTATATGCACATGAGGTCCATAGCCTATATAATAAAACTGGCAAATAACGCATATTATATGTAAAATTACAAATGCATAATTGACAATGTAATATATAAGCAACTAGACAAATGCCATGATACAGAAGAGAATTATTAAATAAAGCACTGACATTCTTTGATACAGTGAAAAAACACTGCAATTCCACTTTTAAAATTTGAAGCTATTTACATTTATCTACTGATCAATATGATCAGCTGAATTTAATGGAAAAAAAATCCAAGACCAGCAGTTCCTCACATTTGAGTACTACTCAGATTGGCAGCCTTCACTTTTCTCGAGTCTGTGCAAAAACAACACAAAAATAGAGTGGAAGGGTCATTTCAGTCATTATAGGGTTAATAGCAGCTGTGAGCAGATGGTTGCTACACTTAGGCCTTCTCTATATGCAGCGTCCTTAAAGCCACTTGGAGGTTCGTCTTTGGTGACTAACCTGCCCTGCAAAGACTGGCATATCTAACCAGGTTTTTGATCTTTTATTACGTTTAAAGGCGTGTTTATTCCCTAATGCCAATTCAATAAAGGGAGGCTGTCTTGAAACAGCAGTATAAACAGCTGGCATTAGCCCCAACATCCCAAGCTGCTTTCACTGCAACGCTATCCAGTTATAAATGTTTCTCTTAAAAACAAAAACAAAAAACAAAACCTAAACCTCTAAATTTAAACAAAAATCAAAGAAATATAACTTAAAAATGGGGTTTGCCATCCATCTCAATGGAGCAGGACATATCCTCCAATGACACCGTCCTGCCTCCATAAGGCTCAGACAGGACACAAGGGTCCCGTTTCCCTCCCCTGGCCATGTGCGAACAGTTTTACAGAAGAACTCCATCCACTAGGGAAGGAGCAGATGAGGTGTCTTGGTATTAATTGGCTAACATTTCATACTTCCAGGATAGGGCACTTTGCGGGTGAGACCAGAAGGACATGGGAAGCCAAGGTCACAAGCCAGGTCTTCCCATCATCTTGGTGTGGCCACACGCTGTCTGGCATATTTGGTTTTTCAGAAACCAGGCTGGCAACCCTACTTAAGGTTTAAAATAATACTGTAATCATTAAATGGATATAACATTTACTCTCTGAACACAATCTTTAAACTAATTTTTTTTTTTTAAAAAAAGGAGGACATTGTAAACAAGTGGACAAGCACTGTACTCAAAGGATTTCATTGTTTTTCTTTGTCTTCCTTGGTGTGTTAAAGGCCCCAAGGAGTTCAATGGCTAGCTTTTCTCATTATCCCAATGAGATCAAGTGCTAGGACTGGATTGAAATCTAAAAGGAAGATTTAAAAAATCTGAATATCTAAAGGAGTATTCAATAGTTAAATAAAGTACATTTGTTAATGTGGACCAGACTGGAAGGGCTACATAGAGAGAAAGGACATACCCTTATGAACCTGCAAATAGGTCCAAGAGACTTAATTATGAACAGATGAGAACAAGTCCAGACATTCAGGCCCTCTTTGGTTTGCAATTAAAATAAATTTAGTATTCAATCTGTTTTATTCTGTTATTAATCCAATAAATATTTACTGCTTTATAATAAACAATAAACAAAACAATGTGCCTTTATACTGAACTTATATTGATAGAAGTACAGTTTTAAACCCCTAAAAAACTGATAAGGAGGCAACATTTGGGCAGAGATCTAACTGCCAGTCAAGCAGAGAAGTCACTATGTAAGCAGGCAGAGAAAACAATGTGTATGATGGCCTTGAGAAGAAACTATATCTAGCATTTCAAATAACAGCAGGTGTTCAGGATAGAAATATTAGAGATCTAGCCAAGTCATACATTCCAGGCTGTTTAGGTTATGCTAAAGACTTTGACTCAAGTAAACCATTAGAACATGCTATGGACTAAATTGTGTTCCCTCAAAATTTATATATTGAAAACCCATTCTCATTTTGACTGTATTTGGAGATAGGGTCTATAATGAGGTAATTAGAATTAAATGAGTTCATAAAACGAAGATCCTAATATGATAGGATTGGTAGCCTTATAAAAAAAAATAAAGAATTTATCTTTCTTTTCCCACCACACACACACACACACACACACACGCACACACACACACACACACACACATGTACGCACACGCACACCAAAAAAAAAAAAGTCCATGGATCTGCCTTGCCAAATCTCTGTGTGGGGCGTACTGACACCTGCTACTTCCCACTCCCTGCCCAAATTCTTCTGTAGCAGAGGCAGCTTTGCTCT
>NW_016107410.1:1028647-1032590 GCF_001604975.1 Cebus imitator
TATACAAGCCAGGAAGAGAGCCTTATCTAGACCAGAATTAGCTGAAACTTTGATGTCCAGAACTGCAGGAAGATACATTTCCATTTCTCACACCATTGGCATTATTTTGTTGGGGCAGCATGAAAAGACTAATACAGAATACATTCCATGAATCTGAATATAACTCGCACCCTCTAAATACTTTCTAGACAAGCAACAGTCAGCCTTCTAAACTATATTGCAGGTTTTTCCCGTCCCAGAATAGCTGATTAGAGGCAATATTAGCACGTCTCTCCCACTGGGAAAGACAAAATAGTGCATAGATACTACCACTGTGAGATTTTGTTTCTAAGAAGCAATGTAAGAACTTAATAGGAAAACTGAAATCCACAGACCCTTTTGAAATTGGCAGCAGGCTGCCACCTTCACCATGAGCAAGCAAAAAGCTCTAAGTCCTCAGAGTATGAGAGGGGGATAGGCTGCTCACATCTAGGGAAGCCATTCTTTTTTCTGCTTTGCAGGGGACCTTGCAGAAGTCTCCCAACTAACTTGGCAGTGGCAAGTTAAAAGAATCTCCCAAATGAATTCTGCAGTATAACCTCAAATGGTTATATTGGAGAAGTACTCCCTTGGTCAGTACTCATGAGTCAGTAGGAAGTGTACTGCAAGCAAGAGTGCAGGAGCTGTGCACCCTGGATGTGTAGGCAGACTAGGAAGCGCATAGCATGAAAGCCTTGGTTGAATCTCTG
Source organism: Cebus imitator (assembly GCF_001604975.1). Lineage (NCBI taxonomy): Eukaryota > Metazoa > Chordata > Mammalia > Primates > Cebidae > Cebus > Cebus imitator. Next base: position 1,029,376 of record NW_016107410.1, read on the forward strand.
CAGGGAGAGTTTATAGCCTGGGGCAGTTGTGAGTTCTAAGCACAGACTGCCTGGAGCTTAGTTCACTGTTGCTAGAGAAAAACTGCAGGTATAAGATCTGCCTTGCCAAATCTCTGTGTGGGGCGTACTGACACCTGCTACTTCCCACTCCCTGCCCAAATTCTTCTGTAGCAGAGGCAGCTTTGCTCTTCTCTGGAATATTACCCCAGGGGCCAGAGAAGTGCCCTCCTGACTCCCACAGGGGCCACTGCTTACCTTGCATGCTGACAGCCTGAGTGTAAACCTGCCTCACCCAGGTTTGCCCTTCCACCCACCTGGGTAGCTTAACACAAAGGACAAACCTTTGAGGAGCTTTGTGACCCTGCCCATTATCTGAAAAACCAGCATACCTCTCCTGGGTTACATAAGGCAAGCACAAATCTGACCACTACATCAGGTAGGGTTGACACTTTTGCAAGTGCCAACTCTTGACTAGATACCAACAGACACAATCCATTACAGCATTTTCAGGTAGGAAAATACTGCGCCCAGGAAGGATAAAGCCTGTGTGCAACCTACATTATCACCACTGTCTGCATAATCCTGGCTAATCAGGAGGTCCTAAGTCTGTCTACCTGACCAGTTCATCACCACTACAACTGGCATTTGAGAAAGTCAGCACACAAAGACTACCTATAACTGAGAAATCTCACAGAGTCTATGTCATTTCCCTGTCATCCATATCAGAGCTTGTGCTAGTACCCACTGCTGGGAGACTTAAGGACAGGTCATATCTCAGGATCCCTTGCAGACATTCACCCACACCAGCCTGGAGTGTGGCAAACTTAGTGGATTGCTACACCCGGAAGAGCAACAGCATTTACAGTAATCTAGCTCTCTGGAACTTCTATTTCCTAGATGAAGGGGAGGGCCCCAAATCAAGGGACACCTGATGGGACAAAACCTAGATGGCAAGCCTTGTGCCCCTGAATTTTCTGCTGGTGGGAACTTTCTTCCAGTGGAGCCACAGTTGCAGTGCTAGGCTCAGTAGAGAATGTCTTCAGCTCTACCCCAATATCAGGCAGCTCTGGTACTCATAAAGTGTCTTAAAGAATGGGACAAGTTTCCCATTTGTCCACGACTGCAGACATAGTCGGGGTTTTCCCACAGGAGCTCAGTGTGGGTACGCCTAGAGACAGACGTTCTGCAACACCTCAGGGAGGATGTGTCCCCACAGGAGGAGTGCCCTCCAAGTGCAGGTTTACATGAGAAGTAGTGTCACAATTTCTCTCTACTTGAAACACCAACATTCCCACAGATGAATAAAGGGTACCTGTCTGATCTGAATAGCTGGAACACTAGGTCAGGAGTGTGTCTTGGTGGGAGAAAGATTTCCTGTTGTTCTGGCAGAGAAGCTGACGTAAATCTGGTCCTTCCCTCTGATAAGACCTCAGTTTGTTTCACTGAGAGCTCTCCTAGCCACCTCTGTCCTCTGCCCAGCCACTAAGTACTGCATTTCCCTACCTGCTTTAGCAACAGCTGGTTTCTACCTGTGGACACATCCCCTATTAGGCTGAAGCCTGAACTATTTAACCCAGTAAATAAAATCCCCGGGGAAAAATAAATAAATAAACAAATAAATACACACCATGGGGGAATGAGATAAGCTTCAAGAGGCATCACGAAATGCCATTTCAACCATAAGGAAACAGTGAACTTGTTCACATAGTGAGCACACTGCTACTACAATCAGCACCTCAGAAGGCCATCATACAAAGACCTATAACCAAGAAACCATAACCAGACTTTACCCCAGAAAGCACCAGTAACCAAGTTAGGTTTCAATAAACTATAAACATTGAAGTCACATGCATGAAAAGGAAAAAAAAATTTTTTAAGAAGTTAAAATTAAATTCAAGAATAATGAGAAGAAATAGTCTACCCAAATGAGAAGAAAACAGGAAAACAGTTCTGGTAATAGGACAAAATAGGATTCTATAACACCCCCAAAAGATCACACTAGCCCTCCAGCAATGAATCCAAATCAACATGAAATCTTTGAAATACCAGATAAAAATTTCAAAAGGTTAATTATTAAGCTACTCAAGGAGATACCAGAGAAAGGTTAAAACCAACATAAAGAAATTTTTAAAAATCAGTATATAAATAACAAATTTTCTAAGAAGATAGATATCTTAAAAAAATCAGAACTTGTGAAAATGAAAGACACACTTAGTGAATTACATATGCAATGGAAAGTTTCAACAATAGAACAAGTAGAAGAAAGAATTTCAGACCTCTAAGACAGGTTTTCAAATTCACCTAATAAGACAAAAATAAAGAAAAAAGAATCAGGAGAAATGAATGACATCTCTAATAATTATGAGATTATATAAAATGGCAAAACATAAGAATAATTGGTTTTCCTAAGGGAAAAGTGAAAGTGAAAAATTTGGAAACCTTTTTTCAGGGAGTAATTGAGGAAAACTCCCTGGCCTCACTAGAGATTTAGATATTAAAACACAAGAAGCTTAAAGAACACCTGGGAGATTCATTACAAAAAGGTCATCACCAAGGCATATAGTCACAGGTGATATAAAAGAAAGAATTCTAAAAACAATGAGAAAAGAGCATTAGGTAACCTATAAAGAAACATCTATCAAACTAAAAGCAGATTTTCCAGTAGAAGCCAGAAGGGATTAGGTTTCTATCTTTGGCCTTATTAAACAAAATAACTATAAACCAAGAGTTTTGTATTAGGCAAAGCCAGGATTCATAAATGAAGGGCAAATAATGTCATTTTCAGACAAACAAATACTCAAGGAATTTTTTGCTACCAGCCCTATAAAAATGCTAAAAGGAGTTCTAAATCTTGAAACGAAAGCTCAGTATACACAAAATAGAACTTCTTGAATGCATAGAACCCACAGAGTCTATAAAACAATAACACAACAATAACTAAACAAAAGTATCTGTAAAAAAATTGACATGATGAATTGCACCTCAATATTAAAATTAAATGCAAATGGCCTAAATATCTCACTTAAAGCATACAGATTGACAAAATGGATAAAGAATCACAAACCAATGATCTGTTGTCTTCCAAAGACTTACCTAACATGTCAGGATTCCTGTAAACTCAAGGTAAAGGGCTGCAAAAAGACAATCCATGCAACTGGAAACCAAAAACAAGACAAACCAAAAAACAAAAGCAAATCAAACACCAAAAGCAAGCA
>NW_016107410.1:1033661-1056213 GCF_001604975.1 Cebus imitator
AAAAAAAAAAAAAAAAAAAAAAAAAAAAAAAAAAAAAAAAAAAAAAAAAAAAAAAAAAAAAAAAAAAAAAAAAAAAAGAAAGAAAGAAAAAAAAAAACTACTAGTAACAACAAAAAAGCCTAGGACCAGAAGCCAATTTCACCCTGATACTAAAACCAAGAATGAACATAACATCAAAAAAAGAAAACCACAGACCAATATCCCGATGAACATAATTTAAAAAACCCCAAAACTCAATAAAATACTAGCTAACCATATCCAATAGCACATCAAAAAGATAATACACCATGATCAAGTGAGTTTCATCCCAGGGATGCGTATGTGAAACTATCACAAAAACAAAATTAAAAACAAACCATATGATAATCTCAATAGATGCAGAAAAGCATTTTGATAAAATATAGCATCTCTTTATGATAAAAAGCCCTCAGCAAACTAAGTGTAGAAGAGACTTACCTCAAGTTAATAAATAAAGACCATATATGACAAACCCACAGCAGACGTCATACTGAATGGGGAAAAGTGGAAAGCAATGCCCCTGAAAACTGGACAAGACAAGGATACCCAAGTTCATCATTTCCATTCAACACAGTACCTGAAGTCCTAGCGAGAGCAATCAGGCAAGAGAAAGAAATAAAGGACATTTATATTGGAGAAAAGATAGTCAGACTATCACTATTCACTGATGATATGCTTATATACCTAGAAAACTCTAAAGGTTCCTCCAAAAGTCTCCTAGATTTGATAAACAAATTCAGTAATGTCTCAGATTACAAAATCCATGTACACAAATCAGTAGCACTGATACACACCAACAATGACCAAGCTAAGAATCAAACCGAGAACTCAATCCCTTTTATGACAGTTGCAAAAAAATAAAATAAAATACATAGGAATTAACCAAGGAGGTGAAAGACCTCTACAAGAACTACAAAACAATGCTGGAAGAAATCAAAGATGACACAAATGAAATATATGCTGTGCTCATGGGTTATAAGAATCACTATTGTGAAAATGATCATAATGCCCATAGCAATCTACAGATTCAGTGTAATTCCCATCAAAATATCAGCATCATTTCTCACAAAATTAGAAAAAAATAATTCTAAAATCCATATGGAAATAAAAAAAGAGCCTGACAGCCAAAGCAATTCTAAGTAAAAAGAACACATCTGGAGGCATCACATTACCAGACTTCAAGTTATACAACAAGTCTATAGTTACCCAAACAGCATGTTACTGGCATGAAAGTAGGCACACAGACCAAGGGAATAACACAGATAACCCAAAAATGAAGTCAAATACTTACAGCCAACTAATCTTTAACATAGCATACAGAAACATAAATTGAGGAAAAGACACCCTATTTAATAAATTGTGCTGGGAATGCTGGTTAGCCCCATGCAGAAGAATGAGACTGGATCCTGATCTCTCACCCTACATAAAAATAAACTCAAGATGGATCAAAGACTTAAATCTAAGACCTGAAATCACAACAATTCTAGAAAATAACCTTAGAGAAACCCTTTTAAACGATGGCCTAGGCAAAAATCAATGACTAAAACCCCAAAAGTAAATGCAGAAAAAACAAAAATAAATAAATGAGACTTGAGTAAACTAAAAAGCTTCTGCATGCAAAAGAAATTATGATCAGAGTAGACAGACAACCCACAGAATGGGAGAAAATATTTGCAAACTATAAATTCAACAAAGGACTAGTATCCAGAATCTACAAGGATCTCAAACATATCATCAAGAAAAAACAAATAATCTCATCAAAAACTAGGCAAATGACATCAATATACTTTTCTCAGAAGAAGACATACAAATGGCCAACAAACATAAAAAATGTTCAACATCAATAATCAATAGCGAAATGCAAATTTAAAACACAATGAGATAACACCTTACTTCTGCAAGAATGGCCATTATTTGAAAAAGTCAAAAACAATAGATGTTGGCCTGGATGTGGTGAAAGAAGAATGCTTATACACTGCTGGTAGAAATGCAAATTAACACAAGCTCTATTGAAAGCAGTATTTAGATTCCTTAAAGAACTAAAAGTAGATCTATCATTTGATAAAGCAGTCCCACTACTGGGTATCTACCCATTGGAAATAAGTCATTACATGAAAAAGACTCATGAACACATGTTAATTTCAGCACAATTCACAATTACAAAGATTCATCCATGTAACCAAAAACCACTTGTACCCCAATATCTACTGAAATAAAAATCAATCAATAAATGCTGAAATGTCAGAATGAAATGTCCTAACCACATCTCACTATACCCATAGATTTCAAACATTACTTCATTCATGTTATACTTTGAATGACTTTTTACCCAGACTTGTCTCATTTTCAAAAAGAACAGATACAGTACATTGAGCTTAATTTTAATGCTCTCTTTGAAATGCTAATAATTCCTTTGTAGGGACATGGATGAACCTGGAAACCATCATTCTCAGCAAACTGACACAATAACAGAAAATCAAACACCTCATGTTCTCACTCATAGGCGGGTGTTGAACAATGAGAACACATGGACACAGGGAGAGGAGCATCACACACTGGGGTCTGTAGGGGAGAAATAGGGGAGGGACAGCGGGGGGTGGGGAGTCGGGGAGGGAAAACATGGGGAGAAATGCCAGATATAGGTGATGGGGAGGAAGGCAGCAAATCACACTGCCATGTGTGTACCTATGCAACAATCTTGCATGTTCTTCACATGCACCCAAAAACCTAAAATGCAATAAAAAATGCTAATAATTATGGCTCAATTATTGCAGTGGTTTCCTTGTTGGAGTTTTCTCCCTTGAGCTGCTATGAATTGTGATTAGTATAAAATCACAGAGCTCACTTGATTATTTACCCGGTCCACTGCTGATGCTATGTGTTTCTTCAGGACCTGTCTTTTGAAATGCTTCCCAGAGGTAAGCACATAGTTGTCTATATTAAAGCCACTTGCATATAATTTGCTATGTCCTCTTTGACAACACTTGCCCTCACTGTGACTACAGAATCTTCTATTCTAGTTTTTAAAATTGCTATTGTAAGACTGTGCTTGGAAATATTCCCAGGGATTAGTATGATGATTCTATTGGGATGTTTGGAGGTACATTTGCCAATGCTGTACATGTAAAATTTCCATGACATCTTATAAAATAAATACTTTGATCTCTTTATCATCCATGAAATGTTAACATATAAAAACAGCTGAATTAAAGTTAAGACTGTTAGCAGTTGACTAGAACCTCTTTTTTAACTAAAATATATGTGGTTCCCTTAATTACCTGTTTTGGAAATGTATAATTCCCTTTAATTTCCTGAACATATCCACAAATTTACTATTCTAAGAAATATAAATATTCATAACTAGTCACTTATTTTCTCCTTTCACTCACTTCTAATTTTTGGAAGAAGGATGGCCATTTGTTCCCTATAGCTCTTTACCATCTATATCCACCTGGATCCCTAGCAATTTGGGTCTTATCTGAACCACTATGATGAACTGCACTCAAAATTACATTTGCTGTGATACACACATTAACAATTCATTTTTTTCTTTTCTTCTTTCTTTGCTTTCATCTTTTGCAATCATCTACCTCCCTATGCAGTCTGGACAAATGCTGTCAAATTCCTAACAGCATCATCATTAGCATTATTAAATTCTTCCATCATTTAGCAGATGCTAAGCCTATATTGTCCTTCATTGCCCTAAGATGCTATGTAGTCTATCTGCTTGCACACTTCGGATGCAAAACATTAATGGGAAAAGTGAGGAAGAATACTGATTTGCATTCCTATACATTTTTATGTTTACTGTTTTTCCTAGTGCTTCTGCTTCCAATTGCCATCTTCACCTTCGTCATCTCTAGCTCCCAACTTTACTCTCCCCAGCCGCTGTTCATTCTTAGCTTATGATTTCTATCACTTCTTTTGCTGTTTACCTTGTGCTTCCTCTACTTCTTTGTTCAAATACCTCTCCATATCATTATGTCACAAAATTATTTGCCCTGAGAATCTCTTGAACTTACCTTGCTCTGTGCTGCAGGGGGACTGATTCTCATCTCAATGTGTCAGGTGCATTCCAGCCAGAGTCCACCTATGAGTGGCTCTGGTGAGACATTGGAAGGCCAAAGATTCTAGTAGTTTTCTTGTCAGCGGCTGCCTCTTCTCCTGCCTACTGCTCCTACAAGAAAAGTCTGAAAAGGTTTATGCTCCTGCTATGTGACATCTGGGCTTCTGACAAATCTCATTCTCCTCTTGGCCCTCTGTCTGGGAGTAGAATGTCTCCTGATATCACTAGTCTGTGTGTGGTCTCACTGTCAATTTGACTCCTTTACTTCTGTCATCAGTATAACCAAATCCCTGTAGAAAACTGTCTCTTGTTGTAAATACTTAAGGTGGTTTTTGTTCCTTGTTGGATCTTAAAAAACAAAATCACTTGGCCAGGTGCAGTGGCTCACAACTGTAATCCCAGCACTTTGGGAAGCCAAGGTGGGTAGATCATGAGGTCAGGAGATGGAGACCATCCTGGCCAACATGGTGAAACCCATCTCTACTCAGACACAAAAAACTAGCCAGGTGTGGTGGCACGTGCCTGTAGTCTCAGCTACTTGGGAGGCTCAGGCAGGGGAATCGCTTGGACCTGGGAGGCAGAGGTTGCAGTAAGCTGAGATTGCGTCACTGCACTTCAGCCTGGTGACTAAGCAAGACTCTGTCTACACACACACACACACACACACCCCATTCTCATTATTTCATTGGGTAACTCTTTTCCTCAGTCTTTTCACTGGATATTCCTTTTATTGCTTATCTTGGCCCCTCTTCTGACAAAGCAAGTTCTCTTCTTGCTCTTGCACACTCAATTGTCCTAGTTGACTAAATGATTAGGATTATTTTAGAAAAAGAAGAAAAGGAAAGAAAAAAAAATATTCCAACAAAACCAAACAAATTTCTCTGAATCCTTTAAGGTATGTCTCATAACTCCACCATATCCTCCCTTCCTCTCTTTCTTTCTCTACTTTCTCCCTCTTCCTTCCTTCTTCGTCTTTTTTCCTTCCATGTCACTCAGCATGTGTTTTGGGCCAGCACATATTTCTTTGGCCTTCAGAATCCACAGTCTGCAGTTATTACTTGATTTTCTTCAGTACATAATTTAATTGGCAATTTTATTTGTAATCTTAATTTTTTAAGTGTCAGAATATTGTTTCGTCGTGACTAGTTTTATATCGGTTTTCAAATCTAGTTTTATATCTGTTTTGTTGTATGTATGTGTATGCCAATCAGAAATAGCCTAATTGCTTTCTTCATTCTTACAGAGAAACAATTTTAGATAAGGGAATTTTCTGATACTTCAGGGAAGAACCTTTCTTTTGACTTAAGTTGATTTTAGGTAACACCAGAGACTTTTTTTGTTTTTCCATATTAGCTCATTCAATATTTGGGCTTATTTACCAGAGCCATCAGGTGGAGAACGAACTTTGCTAGCTCTTGTGAAGATATTCTTCATTTCTTTCCCTGGCAAAAATCTACCCCATAAAGACCTGGGGTTTAATTTTTGACATAAAGCATTGCTGCCAGGGACTCTGTATCAGCATTTCCCTTACCACATTTCTCTGTTCTATCAGCTTCTCCTTTGACTTGATTTCACCCTCCAATTAGGGATATTTGTATAACTTTGTTTTTCTTCTTGGCTATTGTAGTAGATTTGCAATTCTTGACCAAAGATCATCCCATTATTCTTTTATTTAAATTTAATTCCTGTTTAATATCACTGAGGCTTTTAAAATTTCTATACTGGCAGGAGGGCAACAACATTCCCTGTGCTGTGTAGCAACAGAGAGCCTGAGGAGGAGGTCTAACTACTTGAGCTCACATCATCATCATGTTGGGAAATCTTGACATCAAAGCCATTTTTAAACCCTATAAAGCTTTCAATTAGTAGAAAATAGTAATAAATGTATTTTAGAAAGAATATCTTATCATATACAAAACATTAAATTTTGTTTTATAGTATAGAAAAACTTTATGTTATAGACTTCTTCACATTTATTTAGTCACACTAAGGAGCTTTCTTTTTGTCTCAGTCTATCAAAAATGATATCTTGGTGCCTCCAGTGAAGACAAGATGGCCTGGACCTGTTTTTCTGTCCCTTTTCTGCTAAGCACAACTATGAACCCTGGAAATGGCTCAAGAGACAACCAAAGGAGAATTAAAAGAAGAAAAGTGTAATATTGTTGGGAATCCCAGGACCAAAGAAACAGTACAGGGGCAGGGCATCTTGCATGCCTCTCACTCAACAGAGGAAGGCCACCCAGACCCAGCTTGTCCTGATCCTCATCTTAGACCCAGCTTGTCCTGATCCTCATCTTAGCAACAAAAGACAGTGCATTCTTCCCCTAGATCAAACATTCTTCTGATAATATCAAGTGAGGTCTACAACACCACTGATGAGGAATCATTTGAGAGATTTTCCAGAAGTAAACTACCATGAGGAATCATTTGGGAGCTTTTCCAGAAGTAAACTACCTGTGGAGGTCCTCTCTCCCTTGCCTGGCCTGAGATTCCCTTTTTACTAAGAGATACTGAAGCGAAAAGGGCTCAAGTGGAGCCAAGTAAATAGAAAAGAATCAACAGAAACAGGTGGCATGGTTTGGAAAGCCTCTTTGTCCTCATGAGTTAGGTACTCTCTTCCACTTCCCAGAAACTCCAAAATAGTAGGAGATAGGTGAAAAAGTAGGAGTGTCCACCATGTCTGTCCTGTTCGTTCATGGAGAGCCATCCTGTACCAGGTAAGGGGAAACTGATCATTCAGGCAGTGTTAACAGGGACTACTGGGACCCCCAGAGGCACCAGATTAACCAAGCATACCAAAATAACAACATAAAGGTTCTGAAAATAAAACTACCATTGGAATCATAGCCAATACTCATAAGTATTGGCTTCTGAGTATAAAGGTAGGCAATAATCATAAGCTAAATACTCATAAACTAGTAAATGCTTGTGTGTGGGTATGTACACACACACACACACACACACACACACACACACACACACACGTCAGGTCCAGAATCTTCTAACATAATAGACAAAATGTCCAAGATAAATTTAAAAATCACCTATTATACCAAGAATGGAGAAAATTATAACTTGAATGAGAAAATCAACTGATATGAGTGCCAAGATAAATCAGATATTGAAATTATTGAACAAGGATTTTAAGGAATCCATAATAAAAATTTCAATAATTAATAACAAATTATCTTTAAACAAATGAAAAATTTTAAAACTCAACAAATAGAAATTATTTTAAAATGAAGATACAAATGGAAATTTTAGAACTGAAAATTACAATATATAAATAAAACTCATTGGGTGGACTCAATAATTGAGTAGGGATGACAGAGGATAAATCAATTAATTTAATAAAGCAACAGGATTCACTCAAACTGAATATCAATGGGAAAATAGGCAGAAAAAGAATGAACAAAGCCTGGGTACTTGTGGCCTAATAACAAAAGATATAAAATTCATATTATCAGGATAGGAAAAAAAGAGTAGGTCAGACTGAGAGTATTTGAAGAAATAATGGAAGAAAAATCACCAAATTTAGTACAAGACAAAAATCTGGAAGTTCAAAAGGCTAAATAAATACAAATCAAGATAAACTGAAATAACCCATGCCAAGACACACCATAATTAAACTTTTGAGAAACAAGGCAAATTAAAAAAAAAAAAAATAGCCAGAAACAAGCAGCACATTACACAAAGAGGAATACACATTCAAATCACAGTGAATTTTTCAACCATAGAGGTCAAAAGAAAGTGGCTTGATTTTTTTTCAAGTGCTAAAAGAAAATAACTGTCAACTATAAATTCTATAGTTGCTGAGACTATTCTTTGTTAATAACAGAGAAAAAAATAACTTTCCCAAAAGATATAAAGTGAATGAATTTGTCACTGACAGACTTACCATTCAAAACTGTCTTAAGAAAATTATTCAAACAAAAAGAACCTAATAAAGGAAGGGATCTTAGAATATGAAAAACCAAAAGGAAACAACAGAAAGAACAGAATCATGAGTACATTCAATAGGCTATTCTTTTCCTCATGAGTTTTATAAATTAGATTTGATATTGAAAGAAAATGTCATCTGCTATTCAAGACAATGATATTTAAAAGCTGGTGAGGTTAAAAGACCTAAATGAAAGTGATATTTTTACAACTTTATTCAGAGTGGCAAGATGTTGATGCCAGAAGATGATTACAAGCTATGTACATGTATTGTAATGCTCACAGCAACCACTGTGAAAACTATACAAAGAAACATACTCAAACACGCTATAAGTAAATCACGAAAGAATACTTAGAAAATGTGAGTAACCTACAGTAAATTAAGAGGAACAAGACCCAGAGAAAACAAATACAACAGAAGTAATAAAATGACAGATTTAAGTTGTAACATATCAATAATTACCTTAAATGTAAACGTTCTAAATATATCAATCAAAATAGAGATTGGCACAGTTGATAAGCAAAACACATCAGGGGTTCCCAGCCCCAGGGCTATGGACCTGTACCAGGAACTAGCCTGCACAGCAAGAGGTGAGCAGTGGGAGAGAGAGCATGACCACCTGAGCTCCATCCATCTCCTGTCAGATCAGCAATGGCATTAGATTCTCATAGGCACTAGAACACAATTGTATACTGTGCAATCAAGGGATTTAGGTTAAATGCTCCATATGAGAATCTAACTAATGCCTGATTATCTGAGGCTGAACAGTTTCATCCTGAAACCATCCACCCCAGTCCATGGAAAAACTGTCTTCCACTAAACCACAAAACCAGTCCCAGGTGCCAAAAAGATTGGGGACCACTGGAGTATACCATTAACCATATACTGCTTACAAGAAAGTCACTTCAGATTCAAAGACATTAAGTAGGCTCAATGAAGAAGGGTGAAAAAAGACATACACGCAAATATTAATCAAAATGCAAGGAAAACATATCAATATTGGATAAAGTAGCCTCCAGAGCAAATAAAATTATTACAGAGATATGTTACATAATAATAAATTACTCAACTCCACAAGAAAACATAACAATCCCAAAGTATATGTACCAAATAAAAGAGCCTCAAAATACATGTAGTAGAAACTCCTAATACTATAAAGAAAACATACATAATTACAGTTGGAAAATTCAAGACTCCTTACTCAGCAACTAAGAGAACTTTTAGACAAAATATTAGCAAGAATGTAGATCTGAAGCACACAAGCAACAGAATCTAACTGACATATATAGAACACAGCAACCAAAAACATCAGAACATATTTTTTACGAACTCATGGAAGATTTATAAAAATAGACCATAACCAGAGCCATAAAAAAACCTCAACAAATTTAAAAGACTTTAAATCTTGCATGTTGGGTTTTCTCAGCCTAATAGAATCAAGCTAGAAATTGATAACAGAAAGACAACAAGAAAATCTGTAAAACTATGGAAACTTATAAACACACACACACACACACACACACACACACACACACACACACACACACACATTTTTAAATGCAACCCATGCATCGCAAAGGAGCTATTTTTAAGACAAAACTGAACAGGAAATTAATATTGTGAAAAGGTCCACACTACCCAAAGCAATAGGCAGATTCAACATATTCTCTATCAAAATTGCAATGGCAATTTTGATTGAAAAAGCAATACTAAAATCCATATGGAACCACAAAAACCCAAAGTAGCCAAAGCAATCTTGTAAAAGAAAAACAAAGTTGGAAGTATCACACCATCTCATTTCAAATTACATCATAAAGTTATAGTAATCAAAACAGCATAGTACTGGCATAAAAACAGATAGATAAACCAATGGAACAAAATAGGGAGCACCAGAAATAAAGCCAAGCATACACAGTCAACTAATTTTTGAAAAAGGCACCAAAAAGTTACAATGGAGAAAGAATAGTCTTCTTCAATAAATGGTGCTGGGAAAACTGTCTAACCACATGCAAAAGTATGAAACTGGATCATTATCTTACACCATATACAAAATTCAACTTAAAATGCATTAAAGATTTAAATATGAGACTAGAAACCAAAAACTCCTAGAGGAAATATATGGAGAAAGCTTCTTTTAAAAAATTATTTTATGGTTATTTATTTATTTATTTATTTTGAGACGGAGTTTCGCTCTTGTTACCCAGGCTGGAGTGCAATGGCGCGATCTCGGCTCACCGCAACCTCCGCCTCCTGGGTTCAGGCAATTCTCCTGCCTCAGCCTCCTGAGTAGCTGGGACTACAGGCACGCGCCACCGTGCCCAGCTAATTTTTTGTAGTTTTAGTAGAGACGGGGTTTCACCATGTTGACCAGGATGGTCTCGATCTCTTGACCTCGTGATCCACCCGCCTCGGCCTCCCAAAGTGCTGGGATTACAGGCTTGAGCCATTATTTATTTATTTTTAAACAGGTGTCTTAGTCTATCACTCAGGTTGTGGTGCAGTGGCATGATCACAGCTCACTGCAGCCTTGACCTTCTGGGCTTACAATCCTGGGACTACAGGTGCATGCTTCCATGCCCAGCTATTTTAAAAAATACTTTTTTAGAGACCACGTGTCACACATTGCCCAGGCTAGTGTCAAAATCCTTGGCTCAATTAGTCCTCCCAGTTTGACCTCCTGAAATGTTGGGATTACAGGCTTAAGCCACCAAGTCCAGCTACGAAATCTTCTTGATGTTGGTCTACACATGAGATTTTGGATAGGATAACAAAAGCATGGAAAACAAAAAGTTAAACAGTAGGTCTACATCAAAGTAAAAAGTTTCCAGAAAAAGCAGCATACGGATTGTGAGAAAATATTTACAATTTATCTGAAAAGGAGTTAATATTAGAAATATATAAGGAACTCACAAAATTCAATAGCAAAAAATGAATAATCCAGTTAAAATATGGGCAAAGAACCTGAATAGACATCTCTAAACAAGATAAAAAAATGACCAATAGGTGTACGAAAAGGTGATCATCGTCACTAATGATCACAGTAACGCAACTCAAAATCGCAATAAGATATCACCTACCCAATAGGACAGCTATTATTAGAAAGACAAGAAATAGCAAGCATTGGTAAGGGTGTGCAGAAAAGAAAACCCTAGTACACTGTTGATAGGAATGTAAATTGTTGCAGCCATTATGGAAAAAAAACAGTGTAGAGTTTCCATAAAAATTGAAGATAGAACTTTCACATGACCAAGAAATCTCTCTGCTAGGTATACACTCGAAGGAACTGAAATGAGCATCTTGTAGAGATAGCTGCACACTCATGTTCATTGCAGCATTATTCACATTAGGCAAGATATGAACACAGCCTAAATGTACATCAATAAGTGACTGGATAAAGAAATTATGTGCAATGGATTATTCAGCTTTAAAAATATCCTGCCATTTGTAGCGACATGGATGAACCTGGTAAATATTATGCTAAGTGAAATAAGCCAGAACAAAAAAGAAACATTCTGCTTCTTCCCTACTATACGTTAATATGATTTATATCTGTGTCTCCACCCAAATCTCATGTTGAATTATAATTCCCAATGTTGGAGGTGGGGCCCTGTGGGAGGTAATCGGATTATGGAGGTGAACTTCCTCTTTGGTACTGTCCTCATGATAATAAGCCAGTACTCTCAAGATCTGGTTGCTTAACAGTAACTCTTCTCTCTCTCTCAATCCTGTTTCTGCCATGTAAGATGCCTGTTACTGCTTAGCCTTCCGCCATAAGTAAAAGCTCCCTGAGGCCTTCCCTGAAGCAGATGCTGCCATGTTTCCTGTGTGGACTGCAGAACCATGAGACAGTTACACCTCTTTTCCTTACAAATTACCCAGTCTCAGATATTTTTTATAGCAATTAAAAAATGAACAAACACATATGTGGCATATTTGAAGAAGTATAATACATAGATAGATGGTAGAATGGTAGTTACCAGAGGTAGGAGTTAGGGCAGAAATGGAGAAATGAAGGTCAAAGGGTACAATTGTGCACCTATGCAGGATAAGTCTAGAGAACTAATTTATAGCATGAAGACTATAGTTAATATATTGTATTATACACAGAAAACTGACTAATGGAGTAGATTTTAGGTTATCTCACAAATTTTAAAAGATGACTTTATAAGATGATGGACATGTTAATTGGCTTGACTATAATAATCATTTAACTATGTACAGGCATAGCAAAGCATCATATTCTATAACTTAAATATATATAAATAAATACAACTGAATTTGAAAGAAAAGGAAAAGCACAGCAAAATATGTGGAAGGCACCTAAAACAGTGATAAAAGAAAAATATTATAGCAAAGAAATGCTTACATTAAAAGCACAGAAAGGGGTCAATGAATAATATAATTTCTTATCACAGGAAACTATAAAAAGAGGAGCAAAATAATCACAAAACAAGCCAAGGAATCAGTTAATATAACAGAAATGAATAAAATGCAAACTTATTTTAAAATGTGGAAAAATCAAATGAAGCAAAAAACTTATTTAAAATAAATCAATAAAATTAGTAAATCTCCAACAAGACTAATATAAAAGGACAAAGATAAAAAATCTAGAGACAACAGATCCTGGAGAGGATGTGAAGAAACAGGAACACTTTTACACTGTTGGTGGGAGTGTAAATTAGTTCAACCATTGTGGAAGACAGTGTGGCGATTCCTTAAGGACCTAGAAATAGAAATTCCATTTGACCCAGCAATCCCATTACTGGGTATATATCCAAAGGATTATAAATTGTTCTACTATAAGGACACATGCACACAAATGTTCATTACAGCACAGTTTACAATAGCAAAGACCTGGAACCAACCCAAATGCCCATCGATGATAGACTGGACAGGGAAAATGTGGCACATATACACCATGGAATATTATGCAGCCATCAAAAACAATGAGTTTGTGTCCTTTGTAGGGACATGGATGAACCTGGAAACCATCATTCTCAGCAAACTGACACAAGAGCAGAAAATCAAACAACGTATGTTCTCACTCATAGGCGGGTGTTGAACAATGAGAACACATGGACACAGGGAGGGGAGCATCACACACTGGGGTCTGTTGGGGGGAAATGGGGGAGGGATACTGGGGGTGGGGAGTTGGGGAGTGATAGCATGGGGAGAAACGACAGATATATGTGAAGGGGAGGAAGGCAGCAAATCACACTGCCACGTGTGTACCTATGCAACAATCTTGCATGTTCTTCACATGTACCCCAAAACCTAAATGCAATAAAAAAAAAGAACAAAGAACAAAAATTGTCACCGTCAGGAATAAAGTGGAAGATATCACTAGAGATTTACAGCCAGTGACAAGACAACAAGGGAATACTTCAGAAAACTTTGCACTCATAAACTAGACAACTTAGGATAAATGAATCAATTCCTCAAAAACAACACACTACTGAAACTCACATAAGATAATCTGAAGAGACCTACAACCATCAGACACCTTAAAGTCACAATTAAAATTCTCTCAAAATATAAATCTCTAGACATAGATGTTTGATGGTTTTACTGATAATTCTATCAAACACTTTTATTAGAATTATTACAAATTTTTAACAATCTCTTCCAGAAAACATAAGATGAGGAATATTGCCCAACTCATTTAATAGGACCAGTATTACTGAAATATAAAATATTTATATACTGAAATATAAATATAAATATAAAATAAAATATAAAAGTAAGTTAAGGCAGCTTCCCCCTCTCCAGTTTTGAAAAAACTACAGACAAAGAAGTCTCAAATGTAGATGAAAAACACTCAAAAAATATTAGCAAACAAAATGCAAGAATACACAAAATAATTATACCCTATGCACAATTGAAATTTATTTCAGGATTTCAGACCTGGTTGAATATTTGAATATCAAACAATCCAATCTGTAGTATCAAAAAGTCAAAGAAGAAAATTCTGAGTAGGCTAAATAACAGAGGAAAATATTAAGAGATCCAGCACCAGGCAGGTGTCATGGCTCAGGCCCATAATTCCAGCACGTTAAGAGTCCGAGGTGGGAGGATCACATGAGGTCAAGAGTTTGAGACCAGCCTGGCCAACATGGTGAAACTCCTTCTCTACTAAAAACAAAAATTAGCCAAGTGTTGTGGTGGGCGCCTGTAAGCCAGGCTACTTGGGAGGCTGAGGCAGGAGAATCGCTTGAACCCGAGAGGCAGAGGTTGCAATGAAGTGAGATTGCACCACTGCACTGCATCCTGGACAATAGAGTGAAATCCCATGCCCCCCAAAAAATAAAAATAAAAAAATCCAAGACTTAAAAAAAGAAAACCTCTAAGAAAAATAGAAATTGATGGTGAAAGCCTTCAATCTGATTAAGAAAATCTACAAAAAGCCATCAATGAACACTCTTGATTATAGACTACATTATTTTCCCCTAAGATCAGTAACAAGGCAAGGATGTCTGTACATATTACTCTTATTCAGCATAATCTGCATGTTCTAGCAAGTTCAGTAAAGCAAGCAAAAGGAAATTAAAGTCATACTAATTGAAGTCAAAGAAATAAAATTATGCTTCATTTGCAGATGACATGATTGTATAGACATTCAATGCAGGTCTCCTCCAAAAACCCCCAAAAACAAAAACTCAACTACTAAAACTAATGAGTGAGTTTTGACACAGGATCAATACACAAAAATCAAGCATATTTCTATACATTAGTACACTATATGTGTGTGTCTTTGTGTTACACACATGAGTATGCATATGCATGTCCATGAGTGTGCATGTGAGTATATACAGAGATGTATTTTTTAAAATTGGAATTGGTTTGTGTGATTATTGTAAGGGTTGGCCACTACAAAATTTGTAAAGCAGGCCAAAAGGCTCAAAATTTCAACTGATGCTGCAGTGTTTAGACAGATATTTGTCTTCTTAGAAATACTTCAGTATTGCACTTAAGGTCTTTCAACTTATTGGATGAGACCCACCATTGAGAATAATGTCATTACTTAAAATTAGCTGATGGTAGTTGTTAAAACGTCTAGAAAATGCCTCTACAGCAACACTTCAAGTATTAAGTTGGTGCAAAAGTCATTGCATTTTTTTCTCTTGAAAGTAATGGTGGATGGGCGCAGTGGCTCATGTGTGTAATCCCAAACTTTGGAAGGCAGAAGCAGGTGGATCACCTGAGGTCAGGAGCTCAAGACGAGCCTGACCAATGTGGAGAAACCCTGTGTCTAATAAATATACAAAATTAGCTGGGCATAGTGGTACATGCCTGTAATCCCAGCTACTTGGGAGGCTGAGGCAGGAGAATCTCTTGAACCTGGGAGGCGAGGATGTGGTGAGCCAAGATAGTGCCATTGCCCAGCCTGGGTAAAAAGAGCAAAACTCAGTTAAAGAAAGAGAAACAGAGAGAGAGGGAGAGAAAGGGGGGGGGGAGGAGAGAGAGAGAGAGAGAAAGAAAGAGAGAGAGAGAGAGAAAGAGAGAAAAAACAGAGAGAGAGAGAGAGAAAGAAAGAAAAAAGCTGCACTTACTTTTGCACCAACCTAATGGCAATTGAATGCATGATTGTGTACCATAACCTAGCAAATTTAACTCATAAATTAACCATTACAGTTTACCTCTCACGTGGTGTCCATATACATCTCCCTGAAACATACTTAATTTCCAAATAAAGACAACAATAAAGTCATATTTCCATGTAACATGATACAGCAATTCTGTGTGCAACTGAAAACACACTAACCCTTTTCCCAGAAGAGTTGGCACAGTCCTTAGGTGAAGTTCACTCTTCTCCTTCAAATCTTAAACTTAAATACCGTGATTTAAAGTCAACCATTATCCAATACATCTTATGGTAGATATGGGCATAAAAGAGGGTAGAAAGCAAAGATTTGATGCACACACATACAAACATATTTATCTTTTTTTATAAAAAGCAAGAAATACTCATAACAATTACACTTCTTGTCTCTGCAACTGACAACATAGCGGTAGCTTGTTTCTATAATTCTCTCTTTCCACTACCCATCTCATACTCTCTTCACTCTAAGCAAGCACCACACCTGGTCATGTTTTTTGTGTTGTTTTGTTTTTGCCTCATGCAGTGACCCAGATATTCATTTCCAAAATGACCAAACTATTGGAAATTGTATGTAAATTTAGTTGTTAGAGTTTATTCCCTGAAATTTTGTCACTGGGACCTTCCCTGAGGGAGACATATACTTCCTTATACCCATTGTGTTACAGCAGGCTAATTTTCCCTTGATAATCAGAATTAATCTTTCCTAACAGCAAAGTAACTCCATCCTTAGATGATTAAGATGCACAAGGAGCCCAAAGAGGTTTTGTTGCAGACCTAACCCCCCGTTTGGTGGGATCATTGTTTTGTTTCTTGATAGAAGAAATTCTCTCTTTGAAACAAAGCCCTTAGACCAGTAGAGTATCATAAGGTCAGAGGACAAGAAGCAAAAATTTTACTAGTGGATTAAATAATAAAGGGAAACTTTCTTAACTTGATTTTAAAAATCTACAAAGAACATATAGTTAACATTAATATTTAGGGGTGAGAAATGCAAAGCTTTTCCACTTGAATTAAGAATAAGGCAAAGATATCCTGTCACCACTACTTTTGAACATTTTAATGCAAAATCTAACTAATGCAATAAGACAAGAAAAGAAAATCAAAGGTATACAAATTAGGAAGGGGAAAATAAAACTGTCTTTGTTCACAGATTACATAATTAAGTACATAGAAAATTTGAAAGTATTAACAAAAAAGAAAAAAAAAAAACAAAAACACACCTGGAACTACTAAGCAGTTCTATTAGGGTTTTAGGAAACAAAGATAATATACTGGTTAATCACTTTCCTATATACCACTAATGAATAAACTGTTGCTAGAAACTGGTATTAAAATTTTATTGTCATTTACATTAGCACCCCTAAAATATAATACTTAGGTATAAATATAAAAAATATGTACAAAATCTAAAGGAGGAAAACTATATAACACTGATGAAGAAATAAAACAAAATAAGTAGAAGGATATTTCTTGTTGTCAAGATGTCAGCTATTTCCTATTTTATGTATAGATTCAATGTAATTCCAACAAAAACCCTAACAGCTGTTTTGTAGATCTCAGCAGAGTAACTTTAAAGTCTATGAGGAGAGACAAAAAACAAACAAAACACCTGCATAATAGCCAACAAAATGTTGAAGAATAACAAAGTTAGAGAACGTACAATATTCAACTTTAAGACTTAATGTAAAGCTACAGTAATCAAGACAGTGTGGTACTGGTGAAATAATAGACAAATAGATAGTGGAACAGAATAGAGAGCCCAGAAATAGACTGATACAGTCAACTGATACTTCACAATGGAGCAAAGACAATACAATGAAGCAAAAAGGGTTTTAAAAAAATGGTAATAAAATAACTGCACATCTACATAAAAAGAATCTAAATACAAACTTTACACCCTTGACAAATACTAACTCAAAGTATATCTCAGACCTAAATGTAAAACACAGAACTAATAAATTCCTAGAAGATAACATAGAAGAAAATCTAGAAGATCTTCGGTTTGACAATGATTTTTTCAGATGTGACACTAAAGATCAAATACTGAAATAATTATTAAGCTGGATTGAATTAAAATTACAAATTTCAACTTTGTGTAAAGAGAATGAAAAGACAAGCTACAAACTGGGGAAAATATTTGCAAAAGACATATCTGTAAAGGACTGTTATTCCAAATATACAAGAACTCCTAAAACTCAACAATAAGAAAACGTAATTTAACAATTGCTAACAACCTTGAAAGTCATCTCACCAAAGAAGATACACAAATGGCAAATAAGCACATAAGTATGTTCCACAACACAGTTCATGAGGGAAATGCAATCATATGATAGCAATATACATCTGGATTAGCATAGCAAAATCCAGAACACCAACAACAGGAAATGCTGGTGAAATTATAGAGCAACCCTAACTCTCATTCACTACTGGTGAGAATGCAAAATGATACAGCCACTTTGGATGATGGGTTGGCAATTTCTTACAAAACTAAACATATTCTTATTATACAATCTAGCAATCTTACCCCTTGGTATACACCCAAAGTAACTGAAAATTTATGACCACACAAAATCTGTGCATGAATGCTGATAGCACCTTTGTTCATAGTTGCAGAAACATGGGAGCAACCAGATGTCCTTAAGTAGATGAAGGAATAAATATGGTACATCCAGACAATAAAATATTAATTAGTGCTAAAAACAAATAAACTATTAATAAATAAAAAATATGGAAGAAACCTAAATGCACATTAATTAGTAAAAGAAACCAATCTGAAAATTCTATGTGCTGTGTGATTCCAAATATATGACATTCTAGAAGGCAAAACTGTAAATAGCTAAAAGATCAGTAGTTGCAGGGATAAGGGAGCAGGAAGGAATAAACAGGTCACAAACTGAAGATTATTATGGCAGTAACGCTATTCTTTATAGTACTACAATAATAGATACATGACATTATATATTTGTTCAAACCCATAGCATATATAACAGCAAGATTGAACCCTAATGTAAACCATGGACTTTGGGTAATAACAGTGTGTTAATGTAGATTCAAAGATTGCAACAAATGTACTACTCCGGTGGGTAATGTTGGTAATGGGAGAAGCTATGCATGTTTGGGAGTAGGAGATATGTATTAGCCATGGGTCTCCAGAAAAACAGAACTAGTGGGACATATACAGATATATGAGAGGAGATTTATTATGAAAACTGGCTCACATTATTATGAGTGCCAAGATTTCCCATTATAGGCTCTCTGCAAGCTGGAAAACCAGGAAATCTAGTGGTATAATTTAGTCCAATTTTGACGGCCTGAGAACCAGGTGGCAGCCAATGATATAACTCCCAGTTCAAGGCATAAGGTCTGAGAACCGGGTGGTATAAGTCCCAGAATCTAAAGATCTGAGAATCAGGAGATTTGATGTCCAAACAATGCATGCCTTAGCTTAAGAAGAGAGAGAGCGAATTTGCTCTTCTTCTACCTTTATGTTCAATGCGTTTTCTCAATGAATGGGATGATGCCTTCCCATACTGATGAAAGCAGACCTTTAAACAGTCTAGTGATTCAAATGTTACTCTGCTAGAAACAGTTTCACAGATGATTCTAGAAATAATGTTTTATTTTCTATCTAAACATCTTTTAGCTCAGTCAAGTTGACAGAAAAAATTAACCTAACAGAGTATGTTGGAAATCTCAGTACATTCTACTCAATTTTTCTGTGAACCTAAAATTGTTCTAAGAAATGAAATCTGTAATATATAATTTTAATATATAATTATAATTAATGCAAAAGTAATTACAGTTTTTTTGCATTACTGAAATCTGCCATGATATTGCAAAACATTCTTAAATAAATGTGGTTATGTTATACATTAATGTGTATTTCTCACTTTATTTTTTTGCTAATAACTTATTACTTGTTTATTTTACACTATATAAATAACGTTAAAAAGCAAATTTGAGCAGTTTCCTTATTTGAGTTCAAAATGGGTCATAAAGCAGCAGAGACAACTTACAACATCAACAATGCATTTGGCCCAGGAACTGCTAACAAATGTACAGTGCAATGGTGGTTCAAGAAGTTTAGCAAAGGAGACAAGAGCATTGAAGATGAGGAGTGTAATGGCCAGCCATAGAAAGTTAACGGCCAGTTAATAGCAATCTTCGAAGCTGATCCTCTTACAACTACATGACAAGTTGCCAAAGAACTCAATGTTAACTATTCTATGGTCACCAGATATTTGAAGCAAGCTGGAAAGGTGAAAAGACTGGCTAAATAGGTACCTCATAAGCTGAGTGAAAATTTAAAAAAATAGTAATCGTTTTGAAGTGTCATCTTATTTTTTCTATGCAGCAACAATGAACCATTTCTCAATCGGATTGTGACATTTGAGGAAAAGTGGGTTTTAAACAGTAACTAGTGACAGCCAGCTCAGAAGTTAGACCAACAAGAAGCTACAAAGTACTTTCCCAAACCCAGACTTGCACCAAAAAAAGGTCATGGTCACTGTCTGATGGTCTGTTGCCGGTCTGATCCTCTACAGCTTTCTGAATCTTAGCAAAACCATTACATCTGAGAAGTATGGTCAGCAAATCAATGAGATGCACAGAAAACTGCAATGCCTGCAGCTGGCATCATTCAACAGAAAGGGCCCAATTCTTCTCAACAACAATGCCTAACTACATGCTGCACAACAAATACTTCAAAAGTTGAACGAATTGGGCTATGAAGTTTTGCCTCATCCACCATATTCACCTGACCTCTCGCCAACCAACCACCACTTCTTCAAGCATCTTGACAACTTTTTGCAGGAAAAATGCTTCTGCAACCAGCAGGATGCAGAAAATGCTTTGCAAGAGTTAGTGGAATCCTGAAATACGAATTTTTAGGCTACAGGAAAAACAAACTTATTTCTCCTGGCAAAAATGTATGGATTGTAATGCTTCCTGTTTTGATTTTAAAAAAATGTCTTTGAGACTAGTTGTAATGATTTAAATTTTAGTCTAGAACCGTAATTACTTTTGAACCAAGCCAATAAAATTGTTAGTTGATCACTAAGAGTAGTAGTGAGTGGTGGCTGGGTGCAGTTTATTCTGCCTGTAATTCCAGCACTTTGGGAGGCCGAGGAGGGCAGATCACGAGGTCAGGAGTTCTAGACCAACATGACCAACATGGTGAAATCCTGTCTCTACTAAAAACACAAAAATTAGCCAGTTGTGGTGGTGTGTACCTGTAATCCCAGCTACTCAAGAGGCTGAGGCAGGAGAATCACTTGAACTCGGGAGGCAGAGATTGCAGTGAGTTGATATTGCACCATTGCACTCCAGCCTGGGCAACAGAGTGAGACTCTGTCTCAAAAAAGAAAAAAAAAAAATAGTGAGTTGTGCCACCCCCATGGGCATGGGCTCTTTTGACACTTTTGTTTGCTGTGTAATGCTCACTTTTACATGATGGAACTAATCCAGTATAATCAATCTGCCACCATATGACTGACTAATCACTCCAAAGAATCATGTCATATGAGAAACCACATGTTGCTCTGTGGTGCAAGCAGATTGGACACACAACATTAGCTATACCTAGTTGACCATTGGTGAGTGGCAGTCCACATTGCTGAACCCATATACACCCTTTATTGCTGCCATTTTGGCATCTTGGCCACTTTGTTCATGGACTCATTGAGCAATGACACATGGGGATGACTGGGAAAAAATGCTAACTGCTATCCACAAAATGTGTCATCCTAACTATTTGATAATTAAACTCGTCCTCTGCTGAGATTATTCTTTGATGAGCATTCAGATGAAATGCAAATATTTCCACATTTCACCCATTGAAGAGGGTTTATCTATATACCTCTTCTTCAGACTTCTCTTTCAGTACTTATCTGATCATCTTCCTTCCAGATTCTGGACCATCCAGCCAAACACTTGGTTGCAGCCTATGAATTAATATAGACTTTTAACCTCTGGCCATTTCTCCTTCCAAGAAAGATAAACCAAAGTTTTACACACTGGGAGAATTTTCCTTCACCACTGTTTTGCAGGGAAGATCCAAAAAGTGTCTATAATTCTTTAGCTGCTTACTCTCAACTGGTGCTGTATATCATGCAGAGCGATCTGTAAACCAGGCCAAAGCTTTCTCTTCCTCAATTAACTAATTATAGAGAGTTCACAAGGAAATCAGAGGTGTGGGATGGGTGAAAGAAGGTAATGCAGCAAGAGTAGGAGCTCTGGGCCCAATTATCATATAACTTACCTGAGCCTTTAAGGCCTACTAGGGCCCAATCTCATGTATACTGCTTCCATTTGAAGATAAAGTGCTTTTCTAGACACCCAACCTTATAGCTTGATGAATCAGACAATCACCTAATTCACAATGGGTAGTTTAGGTTACATGGTAACTTGGTGGCCAATGATTAAGTGTTCAGTCTCTACTAAGGTTCAGCAGCAAATAAAAATCTTCTACTAAAAAAGAGATTATTCACTGAATATGATGCAGATTTGCTCCAAAATCCTAAGGATCTCTACTATGATGCACGATAGTAGCCTGCTAAGGAGTCCAAACAGCACCTCTCTCTCTGCCAATGACACTTCACATCCCTTTGGATCTGCTGGATAATTCAGCCTAAGTGGTAGAGCAGCTTGCACAGTAGCCAAGACCTGTTGGAGAACATTCTGGCCTCCACTTAATAGTTTTTGGATTACTTGGTAAATGAGCCAGGGTAACCTACCCAAATGAGGAAAGTATTGTTTTCAAAATTCAGAGACCCGAGGTGGATCCAAGATGGCCGTTTAGGAACAGCTCAGGATTGCAGCTCCCAGTGAAAGCGCAGAGGGTGAGTGGACGCCGTGTTTTTATTGCCCACAGACTAGGAAATTCCCGGGCAGAGGTGCTCCACGGTCACCAGCGCGGCTGTTTCGGCCA
>NW_016107410.1:1061866-1072626 GCF_001604975.1 Cebus imitator
GGGGGGGGATAGCAGGGGGAGAAATGCCAGATGTAGGTGATGGGGAGGAAGGCAGCAAATGACACTGCCAGGTGTGTTCCTATGCAACAATTTTGCATGTTCTTCACATGTACCCCAAAACCTAAAATACAATAAAATAAATAAATGGGAAAAAAAAAATTCAGAGACCCACTAGATATTGTATCTCTTTTATGCTTGTAAAAGGTTGTACATGCAACAATTTAATCCTTGCTTTATTTTACCCTGACCAATAATAGAAGTAGACTTCTAGAAATTTCACTGAAAGGAAAAGCCCCTGAATTTTTGCCAATTTTATTTCCCAAGATCTGGAATGCAAATATTTTATCAATAAGTCTAGAGTAATAGCTATTTCTTGCTCACGAGGTGAAATAAGCTAGTGTCATATATGTAATAGGCGAGCATTTTGTCTTGTGGAAATAAAACATGATCAAATTTTCTGAATACTAAATTATGACCTAATAAAATAAAATAAAAATAAAAATAAAAATGAATTATGACATAGGACAGGAAAGTTTATATACCCTGGAGGAAGGACAGTGAAGACGTACTGCTGGCCTTGCCAGCTGAAAGCACACTTCTTCTGGTAGTCTTTATTAACAAGTATTAAGAAAAAAAGCATTTTCTGTGTTAATAGCTGTATACCAGATACCAGGGGATGTGTTAATTTGCTCAAGCTATAAAACCACATCTGGGACAGTAGCTACAATTGGCATCAACACTTAGTTAAGCTTGTTATTTTTCACTTTCATTTTCCAAGTTCCGTCTGCTTTCTGGACAGGCCAAATAAATAAGTGAATGGGGATGAGTAAAAATATCTTTTCTTTCAAGTCCTTGATGGTGGCATTAATGTTTGTAATCCCTGTAAATCAAGTATTGCTTTTGATTTACCATTTTCTGTATAGAGGTGTTTCCAGTGTTTTCCACTTGGCCTTTCCCACCATGATAGCCTTCACTACACAGAATAAAAACACAATGCAGAGATTTTGCCAGTATGCCCATATCAGCTAGACATATTATAGCACAGGGTGTGTTCAAGGATCCACTGAACCGCTGTAAGATAGACATGACTTAAAACACCACTGATGACCTGACCTCCATAAGGCCGCACACTGACTTGTAAACTATACTAGTGTTTTATATCTCCTGGAACTAGTATCAAGCCAGAGCTAGTACCTAATAATCCCTGAAAATGTCTTACAATTTTCTTTTCCTATTGCATGGTAATTCTAGTAAAAGGCTATAGGTCTCTTTGGGGAATGCTGGAAGGAAGATAATCAGTATAACTTTTAGGCAGTTAAGTGGGTCCCTTTGTAAGCAAACCCAGTGTCTTCTTAATTCAAGGTCTCCAGTTTTGTGAACTGAATCCAATCTAGGAATTTATTAAGACTCCATGACTGTTTATGTAATTTATGTTTGGAGTCTGTTTATTTAACCTAAAAGTTTCTGTTCATAAATATCACTTAAAAGTTTAATAGATGGTCAAACTATTTTTCTCCTAGGGAGACCATAACCAACTAGCCAATCGCTTAAATCTCTGCAAATCAGACCATTCTAATTACTGTTTTGACCTTCTTTCATTAAGGCAACCATACTATTTTGTCATTCGCAATTACATGCCACCACTTGGCTTCTGCATTCTAGGATACAATTATGTCCATTGCATTTAACAATCACAGTTCAGTGGCAACATTTCCCACTGTAGTTTCTGACCTGCAGTGAGGATAACCATGAGGCTCTTCAACATTGCTGAGCCTCTCCTTACCGATTTATTTTTTAAAGTTATAGTGAAACATGTTTCCTCTGGACCTTTGAAGAGTAAGTAACCAAGTTTCACATGATAAATCTAACATTAGCATCTCTTTAAACTTTAGAATTCTTCTGCTAGGGTATACCAAGGCTAATCTGGCATTTCAACTTGGTTTCAGCCAAATAGCCAATCAAACTGTTAAAACCTTTTCTAATCCTTGAAGCTGCAACAATGAATTCAAATTCTCTGCTTCCTGTTCTCATATCAATACGTTTATTTTTGTTTAACATTTTTTCTTCCACTATTATCCGATACTATTAATATCAATTCCCATACATATTTCTCATATTTCTTTCTGTATGCACTGGAAAATATTGTTAGTTTGGGCTACAGCTCATATTCCTGTGGTTTACAGTTTGACCTCACCCATCTGGGCCTGCAGGAACATGAGTCTAATTATAAGTCTAGAAGAAAAGAGGGGTAGTGGATATAAGCCTTGTCCAGAACTAGCAATGTCTTGCAAGGTTAACTATCTCAGGAAAAGTAGCTTCTTTGGACAAAAAAAAAAAAAAAAAAAAAAAAAAAAAAAAAAAAAAAAAAAAAAAAAAAAAAAAAAAAAAAAAAAAAAAAACCTAAACTCCAAGACAAAAGTTAAACCCTTCAGAAAAGGGTGCCAGAATACTACAAAAGAAGACTCAGCTGAATTTAGGGGTTTGATGTCCTCTGTTCACAGGAATCTGCCTATGAGTGCAGATTGACTCAGTGCTTCAATTAACAGACAGAGATTGGCTGAATAAAGAAACAAGAGCCTGCTATATATGACAAAGCCACAGCTATCATTATAATAAATGGGGTAAAGTTAAAAGTTGAAAGTCTTTCCTCTAAGATTTGAAGCAAGACATTTTCCGTGCTTATATTTAATATAATACTAGAAGTCCTGGTCAGAGTAATTAAGCAAGATAAAAAAATACAGGGGATTCAAATTGGAAAGGAAGAAGTCAAATTAGCTTTATTCACAGATAACATGATCTTAAACACAGAAAAACCTAAAGACTTCAACACAAAAAAACTGTTGAAACTGATAATAAATTCAGTAAATTTACATGCAAAAACATCAACATACAAAAG
This sequence comes from Cebus imitator, assembly GCF_001604975.1. Lineage (NCBI taxonomy): Eukaryota > Metazoa > Chordata > Mammalia > Primates > Cebidae > Cebus > Cebus imitator. Next base: position 1,064,763 of record NW_016107410.1, read on the forward strand.
TCAGTAGTACTTATATACATCAACAGCAAAAAAAATCTGAAAAAGAAATTAAGAAAGCAATCTCATTTATAATATCCAAAAATGATATAAAATACCCAGAAATGAATTTAACAAAAGAATTACAATATCTACAGTGGGAAAATAAAAAACACTGATGAAAGAAATTGAAGAGGATAGAAAAAATAAAAATATATTTCCTTTTCATGAACTGAAACAATATTTTTAAATGACAATAGGACTCATAGCAATGCAAATCCTTTAAAAATATCAATGATGCTCTTCACAGAAATCAAAAAATAATCCTAAATTTTGTATGGAACCACAAGACCCTGAATAGCCAAAACAGTCCTGAGCAAAAGGAACAAAACTGAAGCCATCACATTATCTGACTTCAGAATTTACTACAAAGCTATAGCAACCAAATCAGCATAATATACTGGCATAAAAACAAATAGACCAAGGCAGCAGAATAGATAACTTAGATAAAAATCCACACATTCACAGCCAACTCATGTTTGACAAATGTTTCAAGGCTGTAAAATGGGGAAAGGACAGTTTATTCAATTAATGGTGCTGGATAACTATGCAGAAGAATGAAACTAGACCTCTATCTCTGATCATACACAAAAATCAAATCAGCATGGATTAAAGACTTAACTCTAGGACATCAAACTATGAAACTACTAGAAAACTTTGGGGAAATGATTTTTTTTGTCTTTTCCCAGGAAGTTGGTCTAGGCAAAGATTTTTTTGTGTAACACCTCAAAAGTATAGGGAACCGAAAGCAAAAATAGACAAATGGAAACAAATCAAGCTAAAAAGCTTCTGGACAAAAAGGAAACAATCAACAAAGTGAAGATACGATCAACACAATGGAAAAAAATATTTGCAACCTATGCATCTGACAAGAAATTAATAACCAACATGTATAAGAAATTCAAACAACTCAATAGCAAAAACAAATAATCCAATTTTAAAAATGAAGAAAAGATTTAAATAGACATTTCTCAAAAAAAGAAACACAAATGGCTAACACATATGTTAAAAAAATGTTCAACATCACCAATCATCAGACAAATGCAAATCAAATGACAGTGAAATATCATCTCACCTCAGTTAATATAGCTTTTATAAAAATGATAGGCAATAATAGATGCTGATGACAATGAAGAGAAATGAGAATTCTTGCACAGTGTTGGTGGGTATGTAAATTGGTACAACCACTATGGAGAAAAGTATAATTTTCCCTCAAAACAAACAAACAAACAAACAAAAAGAACTGTTATATAATCCAGCAATCTCACTACTGGGTATATATCCAAAAGAAAGGAAATCAGTATATCGAAGAGATGTCTATACTCTGCTTACTGCAACACTATTCGCAATAGCCAAATTGTGGAATCAACCCAAGTTCCTATCAAAGGATGAATGGATAAAGAAAATGTGGTATACATTTATATAAAAATACATTTATATAAAATATAAATATATGCAATACATATATACAATTAAATACTATCATTCCAGTAAAAAGAATAAAATTCTGTTATTTGCAGTAACATGGATGAACTGGATGCTAAGTAAAATAAACCCAAGCACAAAGAGACAAATATTACATGTTCTTATTCATATATGGAAGCTAAAAAAGTGGCTCTCTTACATAGAGAGTAGGTTGGTGGTTATCAGAGGCTAAGAAGTGGGGGGGGGGGGAATAGGAAAATAAAAAGAAGCTGATTAGTGGTAGAAATATATGATATGATAGAAAAAATAATACCTTGTGTTACATAGATCAGTAGGGTGGCTTTAGTTTACAATAATCTATTGTACATTTCAAGATAGCTAGAAAAGAAGAATTTGAATTGTTATAGCATAAAGAATACAAAAGTATTTTAGATGATAGATATCCCAAGTTCACTGATCTGATCCTTACAAATTATTTGCATGTGTTGAATCATCACATGTATACAAAAACTATGTACATGTATTATACATCGATAATAAAATTTAGAAAGTGGAATTTAAAAATAGTTACTTTAGCTTACAACATATAAATATATATTTATTTGACAATTTTTATGCAGACTTTAAATATTTCTCCATTGATTGGAATAAACTTTTTTGCATAATCATATCAATAATGCATCACCAACACCTCCAGTCATAAAATCTTTAAAGTGGAACAAGCACTTAATGGTACTTGTTAATTATCCCTTGCCCATCATTCTGTGAAATTAACTTTTTTCTAATTTTTTATAATATTTTTCCAATCCTACTTAAAAAGGCAATTATTATGGTGGCTTGTTTCCTCAAATTCTTGCAAAACACTTAATATGCTTTTTATAGAAATAAATGTTTTCATGATTCTGTTTAATCAGTCCTATTTAATATCCTATTTAATAATATTATATAATTAAATTGCAAGTTCAAACAGGCATAAAGATTGAACATATCAAATATCGGAAAGAGAAACATAAGGACACTTACCAATGTTTTTCATGTCTTATCAAGACATGAAAAAGATCTAATATAGTGAACTGGTAAAAGGAAGTCAGTTAGAAAAAATTCTACCATACACACTTGATGTATTGAATTAGCACTGGTAATGTCCAAGGTGTTAGGAAGCCAAAGATAACTAACAAAAGTCAATGCAGAGATAGGCTGTGGTTCTGATTTGAGCCTCAAATTCATCCTCGGTTTCAATTTTTAAGTCTCCCTTAACAAGCTGTATGATTTGCACAAAGTATAATACTTAAATCTTTGTTCATTTTATCTCACCTATAAAATCATACAAAATTATACACAACTTAAATTGTTGTGAGGATTAAGTATGCTGATTATAAGTAAAGTATATAGGACAGTGTTTGGCATAGCACCAGAGACCAAAAAACATTCTTCTTTTTTAAAAATAAAAAATAGCATCTGTCTTGATGAGGGTTCTAGAATATATATTCAAGGGAAAAATTAAAGAAGTACCAGGATCATTTATATTTTAATTATTACTAGATTATGTCATTCAGCAGGACATAGCGGGATAGTCTTATAAAGCATTGGCCAAGAAGAGTAAGGGAATTGCATCACTTGTAATTTTCAGTGCTAAGTAATGGAGACTAAGAATGTGATTCTCATGTGCTGCACTTGAACATTAGGAATTGTACTTAATACACGGTTGTAAATGTCTCTACTGGTACATGGCAAGTACAGAAAACCACCAATTGATGTTGGATAGAAATACTGTTCTGCATGGTAGTCAGCTGTTCCAGTTGGATCTATCCTACAAAACATACACAATATATCTTCATATATGACCAGGACTCATCTTGCCATGTCCTAGGCCATCCATGGCAATGGTCATCCTATAGTTACAGTTGGTTAAGCTGGACAACCAACCCATTCAAGCTATTTAGCTTCTTTCTCTCAAGCATTTGGAACTGGAATTGAGAAATTACCTGGGCATGGTGGTGTAAATCTGTAGTCCAGCTGCTTGGGAGGCTGACATCAAAGAATTACTTGAGCCTGTGGGGCAGAGGTTGCAGTGAACTGAGACCACTCCATTGCTCTCCAGCCTGGGTGACAAAGTGAGATCTTGCCTCAAAAAAAAAAAAAAATTATATGTAATTAATTTCATTCCACAATTCAAGCTGGGAAGATATGTAAACTAATGAGTTTTAAAGCAACCACATTCTGCCACTTTATGGAGAAGGAGGAAATGGCAGTGGCTAAGAAAACAATTAATGAAATGTCTATACACAGAGTGAAATACCTAATACTATATTCTTTTTATTATACTTTAAGTTCTGGGACAAATGTGCAGAATGCACAAATTTGGTACACAGGTATACATGTACCTGTGTACCAAACATGGTAGTTTGCTGTACCCATCAACCCATACTCCACATTAGGTATTTCTCCTAATGCTATCCCTCCCCTTGTCCTCCATTCCCAATGGGCCCCCGTGTGTGACATTCCCCTCCCTGTGTCCATGTGTTCTCATTGTTCAACTTCCACTTATGAATGAGAACCTGCGGTGTTTGGTTTTCTGTTCCTGTGTTAGTTTGCTGACAATGATGGTTTCTAGCTTCATCCATGTCCCTGCAAAGGACATGAACTCATTATTTTTTTTATGGATGCAGAGCATTCCATGGTATATATGTGCCACATTTTCTTTATCCAGTCTATCATTGATGGGCATTTGAGTTGGTTCCAAGTCATTGCTATTGTAAACAGTGCTGCAATAAACATACATATGCATGTGTCTTTACGGTAGAATGATTCATAACCCTTTGGGTATATACCCAGTAATAGGACTGCTGGCTCAAATGGTATTTCTAGTCCTAGATCCTTGAGGAATCACTCAATAAGCTAGATATTAATGAAACATATCTCAAAATAATAAGAGATATGTATGACAAACCCACAGTCAATATCATACTGAATAGGCAAAAGCTGGAAGCATTCCCTTTGAAAACTGGCACAGTACAATAATGCCATCTCTAACCACTCCTAGTCAATGTACTATTGGAAGTTCTGGCCAGGGAAATCAGGCAAGGGAAATAAATAAAGTGTATTCAAATAGGAAGAGAGAAAGTCAAATTGTCTCTGTTGGCAGATGACATGATTGTATCTTTAGAAAATCCATCATCTCAGCCCAAAATCTCCTCAAGCTTCAGCAAAGTCTCAGGATACAAAATGAATGTGCAAAAATCACAAGCATTCTTATACGCCAATAATAGACAAACTGCCAAATCATGAGTGAACTCCCATTCACAATTGCTACAAAGAGAATAAAATACCCAGGAATAAGACTTACAAGGGATGTGAAGGACCTCTTTAAGGAGAACTACAAACCACTATTATTCAAGGAAATAAGAGAAGACACAAACAAATGGAAGAACACTCTATGCTCATGGATGGGAAGAATGAATATCATGAAAATGGCCATACTGCTCAAAGTAATTTACAGATTCAGTGTTACTCCCATCAAGCTACCATTGACTTTCTTCACAGAAGTAGAAAAAACTACTTTAAATTTAATATGGGACTAATAAAGAACCTATATAAACAAGACCATCCTAAGCAAAAAGAACAAAGCAGGAGGCATCTCGCTACCTGACTTCAAACTATACTACAAGGCTACAGTAATCAAAACAGCATGGTATTGCTACCAAAACTGATATACAGACAGATGGAACAAAACAGAGGCTTCAGAAATACCACCACACATGTAAAACCATCTGATCTTTGACAGACCTGACAAAAATAAGCAATAGGGAAAGGATTTCCTATTTAATAAATGGTGTTGGGAAAACTGGCTAGCCATATGCAGAAAACTGAAATTGGACCCCTTCCTTACACCTCATACAAAAATTAACTCCAGATGTATATGTATTAAAGACTTAAACGTAAGACCTAAAACCATAAAAACCCTAGAAGAAAACCTAGGGAATACCATTCAGGACATAGGCATTGACAAAGACTTCATCACTAAAACACCAAAAGCAACTGCAACAAAAGCAAAAATTGACAAATAGAATCTAATTAAACTAAAGAGCTTCTGCACAGCAAAATAAACTCCCCTCAGAGTGAACAGGCAACCTACAGAATGGGAGAAAATTTTTGCCATCTATCCATCTGACAAACAGCTAATATCCAGAATCTATAAGAAACAAATTTACAAGAAAATAAACAACAACGCCATCAAAAAGTGGATGAAGGATATAAACAGATACTTCTCATAGGAAGATATTTATGAAGCCTACTGTATTCTTAAATGAGGTAGAGGGACTGCTTTGTTTCCAGTTTGTTTTCCAGGTCCCAAGTCTTGAGAGGCTGACTAAACTTACTGCCCTTTATTACTTATAATCAATTCCCTCTTTTAACTAAAGCTAGTTTGAATGAGTTTATGTTATTATCAATGAAAAGAGCTTTGCCCAAGAACAGTTCATTGTCTTACATGGAGGAGTGGTTAATATAATGACTCCTAGTGGTCAGGCCTCCTCAATCAAATGAAATGGAGGAGAAGCAATTATGTGAGACTTTCCAACAACAACAACAAAACATTAAATTATTTCAACAAGAAGTAAAAAGAAGAGAGCAAAACTACTTTTTCTAAGTTTAAGTAACCAGGCTATTGCCTATATAATTGGTTTAAATTTCCCAGGGGGCTCTAGTACATAAAAACATCTGGAATCAGAAGTAGTTAGATGTCTTAGAAAATAGATTCTATATTTAGAAATGATCTCATTTGTGGTTAGGCTAAAATGCCACTAAAAGTAGGATTCTGTAGTGAGGAAAAATTCATAGAGACCAATGCTCTGAAAATCTCGGCAAGGACTAGTTGGTGGTAATAGACAAGCACCTCCTCCTATCTCAGAGTCCTAGGGCCAGAGAGAAATTCATTTATAGCAGGATTTTAGACACATCTCACTGAATGCAAAATTTTCCAGATTTTTTAAGAGCCTTTCCAGAGAGGGAGAATTCCCGTGTCAAATTTCTCATGTACCTTAAGGATCTTTCTAATTAATATACTGTTTCTACTCAAACTTACATTTCACATTTATCAACGACTGATTGATTCATTCCACAGTCATTTATTGACCAATCCCCATATGGCCAGCTCAGAGCCAGGTCCCAAAGAGGCAGGTATAGAAGACAGTCTTTTCTCTCAAGGAATTTGAGTCAAGTAGACAGAAAATTAGAGAAACAAATGCAATAAAATGCCAAAATATATGTGAGCTTGAGTACTTTGAAACAGAGCAAAACGGCACCTACTTCATTTTGTATAGGGGTGGGGGAAATGAAGGATTCTTGGGAGAGAGAAATCATGAATGAGTCTTTATGTTTGGGATAACAGCAATTTCTAATCAGAGGAAACAGCATGTGGGCAAAGTCATGAAATGATGATAAAACAATGCACGGGGTGCCTGGAAGTAAAGAGGCAGTGATTAAAAATAGGCTGGAGCCTAAGTCAGAGATGACGTCTAGCAGGGGTTTATAGACTTTGCTTAATAATTGATATTTTTGTCTTACAGACATTGAAGACAGGATGAAGTGTATATAGAGAGAAATGACATGTTCAGGTTTCATATATGTCATGTATCTGCATATTAAATAATGAGGTAAAACAACAGTTGTCATTTATTGAGCCTCTGTAATTAGATCCTGAAGGAATAACTAATATCTAGAAAATTTGGGGTAAGGCACTACAGAGTGGTTTACCAAATTTTGCTATATTGACTAGAAAATACTTTTTGGAACCAGAATTGAAATTTGCATCTGAGTTCCCATCCTTTGTATTATAACATTTGCTTTCTGATTCAAAATCTAGGTTTAATAGTTTACTACAGTGTCTCTTCAATGTGTTATTCTTGAATGTTATGCTGACACAAGTTTTGGGGCTCACTTAGAGCTCAAGTCTATTGCCTACAATCATAAAATAATTTTTTGAGGGGGAGAAATCTCTGGTGGTGTCATAAGGGTGGGGAACTTACAATGGGTAATATTGGCTTTGTAAAGAGAGACCTGAGCTGGCAACCTCTGCCATGTGATAACTCTTGCCATGTCATGATACAGCGGAAAGACCTTTAGTAGGGGCCAGGTTTGGTGGCTCATGCCTGCAATCCCACCACTTTGGGAAGTCAAGGCAGGTGGATCATGAGATCAGGAGATTGAGACCATTTTAACCAACATGGTGAAACCCTGTCTCTACTAAAAATACAAAAATTAGCTGAGCATGGTGGTGCATGCCTGTAGTCCCAGCTACTCGAGAGGCTGAGGCAGGAGAATTGCTTAAACCCAGGAGGTGGAGGTTGCAGTGAGCCAAGATTGCGCCACTGCACTACAGCCTGGCAACAGAGCAAGATTTCAT
>NW_016107410.1:1072706-1079746 GCF_001604975.1 Cebus imitator
GGAGGGAGGGAGGGAGGGAGGAAGGAAGGAAGGAAGGAAGGAAGGAAGGAAGGAAGGAAGGAAGGAAAGAAAGAGAGAAAGAAAGAAATTTAGCAGATCCTGACACCATGTTCTTGGACTTCTCAAAATGGTGAGCTACATAAACTATTTTTTATAAATTACCCAGTCTGTGGTATTCAGTTATTATAACAGAAAATGATTTAAGACACCAAATAAAAGATAAATGAACATTTCAGTTAATTCCCAACATCAGTTTTTTTTCTACAGGCATCCTAGTTATAAGGCATTCTAATAATCAGTTCTGAAAGCACCAGTCTGGTCATATGTCATCACTACAGTTCCATTGTGCTACATTTATTACATTGTCTGTGCAGACATGTGCCAGGACTATGTAAAACTCTACTGCAAACTTAGGTATGCTATCTCAAAAGCTTTTCCATCCATCACTACTTACTCTGAACTACTTTCTCTTAATGTTCCTTTTATTTCTGTTGTTTATAACCTATTTTTATCCATTTTCTTATCTCCACTTTTTTTTTCTAGACCTCTCATTTGGATCCAACATCTACATTTCATGCCAGCACAGCCTCTGTATCCCACCATTAATGCTTACCCTCAAGTTGCTCCCATGAACCAGGCTGACTTACGTCTCAGAGGATCAGTGGGTAGGGATTAGTTTTCATCTTGTCTCCATTTTCAAAGCAGAGATACCATGTTTCTAAAGCTTTGTTTTTAATTGTTACATTAGTTAGTTCTCACACTCTTATAAAGAACTGCCTGAGACAAGGTATTTTAGAAAGAAATGAGGTTTAATTGACTCACAGTTCCGCATGGCTGGGGACACTTACAATCATGGCCGAAGTTGGAGGTAAAGCAAGGCACCTTCTTCAAAAGGCAGCAGGAAGAAGAATAAATGTAAGAGGAACTACCAAACACTTACAAAGCCATCAGATTTCATGAGAACTCACTCACTATCATGAGAACAGCATGGGGGAAATTGTCCCCAGGATTCCACTACATCTACGTGGTCTCTCCCTTGACACCTGGGGATTATGGGGATTATAATTCAAGAGAGATTTTGGGTGGGGACACAGCCAAACCATACCAATTATATATTCCTAATTAGCTCACTTGTTCTATCAATATACTATGAGAATTGGTTCTCAGAAGGTTTCGTGCATAGAATCCAGGTATCAGAAATTGATGTGCACTCTGATTCAGGTAATGATATGCTTTGTCTCTCTTTATTTTAAGTTAGAAATGCCTGTACTACCTATCCACAGGTATGTTGTTCTGGTGATACAGCATATGTAAGGTCACAGTGAAAGCATCTTCTAGGTGTAAGGCTAAATAAAAATAGAATGTTCAATTATACTATCAAAGGAGCAGAGTTTAAGCAGGCTTATGTTCTTCTTTTTTTTTTTTTTTTTTTTTTTTTTTTTTTTTTTTTTTGTACTGCACTGTCACTGGGCTAAAGTGCAACAGCGTGATCTTGGCTCAGCAACCTCCACCTCGTGGGTTCACACAATTCTGCCTCAGCCTTCCAAGTAGCACCTCCCAAGAACAGGTGCACACCACCACACCTGGCTACTTTTTTGTATTTTTAGTAGAGACGGGGTTTCCCTATGTTGGCAAGTCTGGTCTCGAACTCCTGATCTTGTGATCTGCCCACCAAGGCCTCCCATGGTGCTGGGATAGGCACGAGCCAATGCACCCAGCCACTTATGTTCTTACTTATACAAAAGATGCTTTTCTTTTTGTTGTAGTTGTTGTTAATAATGCGATGAATGCTGGAGTCTTTATAAATCAAATACAAAATTAAATAAGATGTAAATTTAAAAGAGTAGAGACTCTCAAATTAAATTTTAACTACTGAAGATATATTTTCTTACAGTGCTTTGGAAACCAAATATATTCGAGTTACCTCCTCACACTACTGATTGGAATTAGACTCAACCTAATAGGAACACTGAGAACTGGAAGTAGTTATGAATGTTTCTGTTTAAATTGATAGAAATAGTGAATGTTACTTTATACTTGTATGCATATACTTGCAATTTTCTCTTTAGTGTATTATAATTTACCTTTTCTGTTTTATGAAATATACAGCATTATTTAAAATGTGGTTATTATCAAGACTAAGAATTCTAATAGCTGGACTTCAAGTTTTACAGCTTAGAGCTTAGTGGCTCAACGCTTGGTAAATAAGCACCTCTCTGAGCCCTTTAAATAGTATTTAAGCTGAGTCAAGTTTATGAGTTAGCTATAAAATTATAATTTGGTTCTGAAGAGGAAACCTCATTTAGTGGCACTCAACAAACTAATATAGTGACCCTAAATCCCAACCTGACTGTTTAGTTATTACAACACACCGCTATGAAGACTATTAACAGGCCTAATTAAGGCATCAATCACCTCTCAGAACCTCTATAACCTTACAATAACTCTTTTTATGGCATTTTTAGCAATTTGCTCTAACGCACGAGGGCCATATACAAGTGAATTGGATATTAGGGGCCCTGATAACACGAGGCCATTTGGCAAGCACTCCCAGACCCTACACTTTCACAAGCTCGCTGGGAAACAGACCAGAGTACTTTCTAAGGAGGATAGAGTGGAGTCTGAGCTGGTCTCTCTAACACAACCCAATATGCTGCCAGGTTTTTAGGCTTGTGTAGGCATTCAAACAGAATAATCTAGGCCATTGGGCATTTCCATTTTAAAGACTTTCTTTTTTTGTTCACGCTGCATATCCAGAACAGCCTCTCTGTGGAGCAAATCACCTATTACAACAGCCACTTTGTATGCAGCTGTATGGGAAAACTTTCAAAAAAGCACATTAACACTTTTGACCTATTGTGTTAATGACCTGACTTTCTCAACTGAATATCTTTCTAGTAAATCAAGCACACTTTAGGCTTAAGGGTAAGACATTATTTGGTAAACCTCAGTGAGATCATACAGTTCAGTTTATCCTGGTGTAGGTTTTGGTATGTTCTAAGTGATTTTTCAAGTGGGAAATTCACAGACATTTTCATATTCCTCTTCTTTACTGCTTCATAGGTCGGCAGGGTGTCGTTAGAGAGAAGAAGACAGGAAGTTAATGTCTATACTGGAAGAAAGCCAACTTACACATCTCAAGAGAATATAAATTTTATGATTGTGCAGGGAATGGAGTTAGCAGATCCAGAGGATGGTACTTGTGAAGATATGATTAATAAAGTGAGGACTTAAAGCCTAACCTGTTGCTTCCAATTAAGTGCTGTGGTCGTGGCACACATTACAGACTGCTAAATAAGAAACACATCATATGATGTGACATGAGGGATCAAAAGCCTTCCTAAACTTGTAGTCTTCCTAAACTTGGAGTCTTCCCAGAGTTAGTTACTTGGTTTGTATTTCTTATGTTAGTCATTAACTTCAATTAGTGTATTAGAGTTCAAAATCTAAAGGTGCTAGCTTTTGAGGGGTAATGTTTCACATTTGGGTATTTCCATATTTCAGTGAATTAGCTAAATACTTAACAAATAAGTAGGTTCATGAAGATATCAGGCAGGGATACGGCAGTTTTGAAAGAGGAACTAGGTTGGAGTTATGGGAAGAGATTTCTAAGATGTATAATATCCAGTTGGCTTCTATTGGAAGAGATGTCTAGATGTCTTGATCATAGATAAATGTGGGAGGGGACTAATTTAATGTAGAGAACTAAGGAATGAAGAGACAGGCTTTCTAGAGGGCCTCCAAATAAGCAGGATATCACAGAGATAAAAGAACGCTAATGATTTTTGCTGTTGTTTAGTTCAGGTAATTTAGCTACTGTAACCAATAAATCCTAAAAGAATATGTAAGGGCTTAAACATGACAATTCACTCCTTGTATATGTTAAGTCCAAAACATTTGCTCTTGATTGACAGTCAGCTTTCCTTTAATTAATAATTTAGGGACCTTTATCTCATAGTTTCATCAACTTTGGAAGCATGACGTCAAAGGTTACCAAACTCAATTGCAACAAGTGGGTGGAAAAGGAAAGGGTTCGGAGACATATAACTACAAAGGAGTCTGATAAATGGGTTCGGTGAGAGCTCAGTGGTCTCTACAATGCTGGCATTTTCCTGAGGCTTTGTCTTGATTCTGTGTCTTACAGTCTCTGGCATTCTAAAGTAGGTCATAATTAGGCAGAAAAGGATCTATAAGCTTAAAACAAACAGGGTACATAAAGTAGGTGACAAAAGGAGTGACAATGTTTTCTTTTTGCTCAGCTTTGGTAGAAAACAAAACAAAAACCGCATTTCTGCTTCTTGGTATAGGAAGAATTGACATTTGAGAAATAAGGGCTGTCAGAACCAGATTGCAGTCTTCTGTTTTGTTGATCTTCACAGGGTTATTATATATGGAACTAAGACCACATAATTCTATTAAATGTGTACAGTATAGAAAAAGAGTCTTGACGCTCCTGATCTTCTTCCATCCCTGACTATGCTAAATTTTTCAGTGATAAAATTTATCTGATGGTTTTCTTAGTTAAAACGCAAAAATTATCAAACCTGCTTCTATCTGAATCAAAAATACCATGGGGATTATGTGAATTATTTCATTTGCTCCTCAGTTGGCGGACTTAGATGGGCTATAGGCTCAGTCACATATTCTAACTGCATTGGTCTTTAAAGACTAAATAATCTGGAAAATGTGATTCTTAAAGTATAGAGGAGGATAACCACACTGGCTTCCCACTAAGTTTTTTAAAAAGTATTCTGAATCAGCTGCCATCCCAAGTTTACACATTTGCTTCTAGCAAAAGCACTTTTTAAAATTATCAAGCCTGATAATTTTAAAAATTATCTAACATTATCTCCAGCATTATCTAACAGCTGTCACTTCCATTTAAGGGACCAACACATTCTCTCATGGACACTTCCTGGGGCAGCCTTTTGGAAATTGCTCACCTAATAATTGAGAAAATAAGGAAGGTGTTTACTCTAAAATAATCGTAGAAATTGTATTAATGTGAAATGGTAACACCTGGAAAATAGATCTGTGATAGGTATCTTCATTTAAGAACCCTAAACCCTTATGTTCACAAGTTGCAGGTATTCCTTAGACTAAGAACTACACCAGAACATCAAGACATTATACAATTTAATTCCCTATTAAATGAAACAATAGGAAAAATATCTTTTCTATGGTTAATTCCCTATTTGTTAATAAAAATGGTTTTTTTTGTTGATATCGTTTACATTGTGCATTCAATCTCTATAGTCAAATATTGTTACTGTTGAGTAATGTCAAATTGGTGCCTAATGTTGTATCCCTAAATGCTTGTGGAAAACATTATTATGAAGTTGATCATTAGAGCTTAAGGATCATCATTAATTTTAAACCAAAGCTACAAAAAGCATGGAGTGCCCATAATGATGATCAGCTTCTTTAAGAAAATGTGAGGATAATCATGCAGATTTCTTTAAATTACTCAGTCAATTTTAAAAGAGAAATATTGTTGGTATTTTCATCACTTTTCTTCATAAGGGATGCTTCTATACTCCTGGCATAAGGTGACTCATCACAACTTTGTCACAGTGAGTGGTCAGAAGGCATAAGCCAGAACTCCAGCATTATCTAACAGCTGTCACTTCCATTTAAGGGACCAACACATTCTCTCATGGACACTTCCTGGGGCAGCCTTTTGGAAATTGCTCACCTAATAATTGAGAAAATGAGGAAGGTGTTTACTCTAAAATAATCGTAGAAATTGTATTAATGTGAAATGGTAACTTTGCCTTTTAGCATTGTTTAAGAATGTGATTTTCTCTTACTTAGGAAATTAGTTCAGATTTTTGAGGATTTTGTGATTCCATTTCTTTCTTCGGGTTATAGAGTATTTGCTATTTATATTCAACACTTTCTTGGCCTGCAATATGATGCAACATACAGATTTATAAATCAACAGATTATACTAAGTTTTTTTAAAAAGCATCTGTACCTTCACACCACATTTTTAGCCTTGCACTATAGAGAAGTAGACTCACTATATTTTTTCTTCCTGTGTAGAAGAGCGTATCCGTTAGGAAATATATTATCCTGCAAGTAACAAAGACATCACTGCCACAGACACTAAAAAAACAGTGCTTAAAAATGTAATGGAATTTGTTTTCCTCTAGTAATGGATAAGTCACAAAATCGTACAGATAACATGGTTACATGTTGTTATGGCCTAGGCTACTCTCATATTCATTCTCATGAAATGATTGCTGTGACTCTAGCCAACACATTTAGGTTCCAGGATAGTAGAAATAAGAAGGCTAAGTATAAAAGCTGTTAAGATCTTAAAGCATGACATTGTTTTAGAAAACCTTTCTGCAAGCCCTGCTCAACAACCTCTTGTAACATTGGATAGCTCAGAAGTCTGTCCCATATGCATGAATGCCTCAAATTGACTGGTAAATGTTGCTTCTAAACTGGGCACATTGTCAGTCTCATCAATATCTGGGTAATGTAATTAAGACGGAAGTGAAGAATGAATAACATTTTATTAATTTATTTATTTTTAGAGATAAGATCTTGACTGGAGTGCAGTGGCTATTCATGGGCAGAATCATAGCCCACTATAGCCTTGAACTCCTACGCCCAAGTGATCTTCCTGCCTCTGCTTCCTAAGTAGCTGAACTACAGGCACATGGCGCCAAGCCCAGCGTAGAGAATAAATAATAAGCAGCTAGTGGTCTTTGTCATGAGTTTACTAGAAGGGAAATTTCTGCTCATCTAGCTTTCTCCACTTCCATCCTCTTTCAATCCTTTTTCCAGAGAGGGAGGACTGGTCAACGTTTTTAGTCAGAGATTACAATTAACTCATTTTACTAGGAGGCAGAACTGCAGGCCTTAAAGATATAGACTCACTTCTTGAATCATCTCACATGTCCTGTTCCAAACCAATAAACAGATCAGGAGAACTTTCTAAACTATGTTCTCAAAAGTACTGTGTTCCAGATCCCCTGCCTACTCCTGAGTAGGTGAAACACAGTGACACACACTGCAAGCTAAGTTTT
>NW_016107410.1:1079800-1109856 GCF_001604975.1 Cebus imitator
TGCTTAAGACAATAGGACTTTATTTTCTCAAAGTTTTGGAGGCCAAAACTTTAAAATCAAGGAAGCAGGGCCATACTCTCTCCAAAAGTCTGTAGGGGAAAAATCCAAAAGAATCTAGCCTGATGGTATTTGTTGTGAACATGAACTGTCAGATTTATTGCTAGAGTGCTAGACATGTGCATCTGAGTTACAGTACAAAGAGTTATTTTAGACCTATACAAAGAATGTACAGTTTGAGGGTTATAGGTGGCTTGTCCAGATTTGTCAAGTGGAACAATAGTCATCACTTGGTTATAGACTTCCAAGTTGTAGATTAATGGTGTATCTTCCATTAGTCAAGACTCCAAAGGGAAGGAGAGATGAGATACATCACAAATCTCCCAGAGAAAGCTTTTATCTTAGCCAAATCGTAAAATCTTAAAAGCAGAATTTAGAGTATTATCTATTTGCCAGTTTGCTTGTTTCCTTCCTACCTTTCTTACGCACTCCTGCCCTGTCTCCAGCAGGCATTCTTCTCATGATCTCTCTCATCACGGAAGCTTTTGACATAGACTATCTGGTCTCAGCGCTTGATCTCCTGCCTGTGTCTACCAAGTTATAATTATTCACTCATTTTTCCACTAGATGGATGGTTTCTTAATGACAAAGACCATAGTGTGACACTGAATCTTCAGGCACCAGCAAAATTTTTAGTTCATGGCTGTCAATTAATGAAAATTAGAGTATTTTTTATTTAATATAGGAATGGAAACTAATAACCCTGAATCACAAATGACCTAATGAGATCACAGGAAGCTTAGGAACTCAGCAGATGTCAAAATCTTTACTTGTAGCAGTGGTTTATAAAGTGTGGGTCAGGGAGGGCTGTGGAAGTAAATGTTAAGCAGGTGTTCATCAGAATCACTTATGCTCAGTCCTGAATTCAACACTTAGATTCATATTCAGTGGATTTTGGGTGGGACTGAGGATTCTGTATTTTTATACGACTCTTAGGATTCTGCTTTTCAAACTGGATTGAATGAGTCAGAATGTGAGCTGTGGTGAACAGGTTCTAATCTGTCCCCTGTGGGCAGCTCCATTTTGGTCTCCTTTACATATACAGCAGTTCTCAGTGTTGGCCAGTAGAATCACCTAATCTACTAGTGATTGGATAGTTTAGAACCAGCTTCTAAACTCCATATGCCCAAACAGCACCCAGGAGAATAAAAATGGAGTCTTGTGGGAATGAGGGACTTCTCTTCCCTGGTCCAGGAGGGGCATGTTTTCAAAGGCAGGAGTTTCCTGGCTCCATGCCTCCATCCGCGAACCAGAGAGACTCTTCCTGGGTCCCTGAGGGGCATGGCTTCACAGGCAGGAGTTTCCCAGATCCAAGCCTTATCAGGCAACCAGAGGGGTTTCAAAGGTAAAGTTCTTTGTTTAAGTTTCCCGTGGGCACTCTACGTCAGGAAAGCCAGGTGGGCTCCTTTGTCCAAAATAAACCCCCAAAAGTTCTGGGAGGAGGAGCTTTGTAACTCAGAGTTGTGGACCAAGTGGCCAATCCAGTACCAGAGTCAATGATCACTCACTCCAGAAATTCTAAAGATCTCCTCTCATTGGACAAGAACAGGGAGGAAATAACTCAAGGTTTAAAAGTCCTGCTGCTCCTCCTATAGGGATTCCTTCTCTGGGTCCCCTCCCACAATAGCGTGGGAGCTGTCTGTCTTTCTGGCTAATAAATTGCTTTTTTGCAAAACTCTTCGGGTCCACGGTAACGTCGAACTCACTGTGCCTGCAGGGGCCCCTTTCCCCATTCTTTGGGGTTAGTGACGCTAAGAACCACTTAGGGACGGGAAGGAGCTGAGTATGCTCCCCGTTACAGGAACAGCCTAGACCTCAGTAATCAGTAAAGCTCTTGAGGTCATTCAAATGAGTAATCAAAATTGGGAGTCAATGACATATAGAAGTTCTGTAAGAAATTTCACCTACTGCTACAAAACAACAGTAATAGAATAAAACACGAGAAAATAAATAAAACGCTACGGTGACATTTTAGCAGCTTACACATGCCTAAATTCACAACAGCTAGACATTTCCCAGGCATTAAGCTACCGCTTCATTTCGGTACCTCTCGTTTGCTTGCTCCACTCTTAAACTGCATAGCTATTCTGGTCTTTGAATCTCTCCTCCTTACCTTTCACTCTAGATTCTGTGAAGTTATGAGTTTTTTCGGTCTCATATTAATTCTGACTGTTTTCCCTTTTGACCTGCCTCCTTGACTCCTTCACATGACTTCCTTTTACCTCTTATTATTATCTGACTCCTTGAGTATTTCATCTTACCATATTCAGCTCTTTCTCTAAATTCACGGCTTCTTAGTGTGACATAACATCATATTTTGAAGAATATTAACCAAAAATTTGTAGGATCCCAACTAGGTGCAAATTGAGTATACAAAAATTAGTGTGAATTTCAAAACAAAGAATTTTTTTACACGTTCCATTCCTTTATCTTGTTTTCTTTCATGCACATAACCAGCCAGAATATTGGTGAGATTCTTGCCTTTGGATGTCTCCTACCCTTGCATTTGTTATATTTCATATGGCCTGCTCTCTCAATCTTCAGGAATGCTTCAAATCAGTGAATATTTACCTGCAAAGTTTACTGCTTACACAAAGACATAGATCTTAATGCTCCAGGGCATCCCTGTCCTCTAGTGTTCATTTATTCCTGGCCCACTGGACGTCTACACATGCACAGTTCAGTCTCTATTTGTCATTAGACTGCCTATTCCCTGACAAAGCTGCTCCTCCCTCAGCCTCATGCTCTCTTTTTAATGATGCACCAGTCTCTCAGAGTAGGCATTTTATTTTTCCTGCTCCTCTATGGCAAATGCTTGACTGATTGTTTTTCACAATATCTTTTTGTATCCTTCACAGGATTTCTCTTTCTCTAACAAGGCTCTGCCACTAATCTTCTCGCTATAATCATATAGTAGTGTCTTTTCCTTCCAAGAACACTATTTTGTAATGTGATTTCACGGCTCAAATCACTGTGAATAGTCCATCTTCACCAAGGACTAACTCCTCAGTCCTTTGAGGCCCTTCCCAAGATGATTTATTGCTGTACTGCAGGGAACCTCTGCTCTCCTCATGGTAAGCATCATTTTCTGAATACAACATAGGCCTTTCCAAGTCTGAGCTGCTGTTCGTGTTTGTCTCATTGACTGCTGTGCCTGCTTTGTAAATCTTATTCATCTTTTGTGGCTTTCTAATATGTCACTTACTGATTGAAATCTCCTCCAATCATCACAGTTGAGTGTATTATGTCTTCTCTGAATACAAAACACTTCTTCCAGCCTCATGGTATTTATTATTTATTTCCTTGCACTGTAATTATTTATGTATATCTTATCTTCACTAATAGCTTAACCCTTTTTAGATATCAAGAAGCTTACTCATTTTTATATTTCTTCCTCCACCCCTACACCGTAATCAGCAGCACACTAGCCTTGTCCATAGTAGGTTCTAGATAACTATTAAATTATGTTCAATAGATTAATTAATTATTAAACATCTACCCTCTGAATAGAGTTGATGTTTGTATTAGGAAAAAAGTTATTCTACTTTTATAAGGTATTTCCATGTCTTTTTTTCTTTTCTCAAACATAAAACTATTTGAATTCCAAATCGAATACTAGCATCCTGGCAGGAAATCACTGAAAAGCAAGGGTATACAGTGAGGCTTTTAAATATTGAAGTCCTATACAGTCAAATAGAACTTCTAAAGCATAGGAATAGGCTATGAGATGCATTTATATGAATATACTTGGAATATTTGTGGAATAGTAATGGAGAGAGAATGTTGACTTCTAGGCAGGATTAAGATGGGAGCATTAAATGCACCATATTAGGGAAACCAATATATACATTGGCAGGAACATTGAAATTCTTGTGAATATAAAATCTTGGGGCTAGATTATTTTTTTTTAATAATGTGTTGCCTACTTCATAATGAAAACTGGAAAACAGGATGCAAAATATGTGTTTATTTACCTAAAACTTTCAGGGGTTGAGGTAAATAATATTCCATAGAGTAGAAAAAATTATTCTGAATGCCTTCAGATGTTTTAGGAAATCCTGTTTGGGAAACTGATTTCATGTGAACCTATTGAAACTTACTCCCCACCACGCACGCACACACACACACACTCTTATACCAACAAAATTAATAAATATAAATATAGTACACTTTCAATTACAATTTGTGATCCGAACTCTTTGGCCAATTACACACACACACACACACACATATATATGTCTATTTGAAACTGGCAGTGATGAGAAGAATGTATGACTAAAAACAGAAAAAAAAAAAGATATATATATATATATATATATATATATATATATATATATATAGAGCAGACTTTTAGTGGCTATGTTTCTGGAAATGAGTCTTCATCCGAATGTAAAGTTTTCTTTTTTATTATAAAAAGCTAGTTTTTTAACATCTGTTGGGTTTTATGGCACTCTCAGAAGCACAATTTCCATGTCCAGGTTATCTCTTTTCTCTTCCTACTAACAATAGTTCAATAGTAGATCTGGTTATACAATTCCCCAGCTTTAAAAAATGATTTTAACACATTTTTCAGTAATATCTTCTCATCAGCTTTTACCATTCCTTACCATTTCTTTTTCCTATATTATATTTCTAAGTTTCTAACAATCCATAGGAGATGTGGTTCCTCTGATTCTGAATTTAAAATTCTTCTAATAGAGTAACATACTTGAGAACTTTGTGACAAGATCTAATGTTTGGGGAAAGATTTTTGAATTTGCTTTATACCTAAATTAGAGTCCCATGTCTATTGGTAAAATAAACAAAATTCTGAAGTTCAAAATATTTTAAATACAACACAATTCAGCTATAAATAGAACCCACTGTTTTCCTAGAGTTTTTTATACAAAAAGTTTATTTTCTTTTTTAATTTTTCTTTTTCATGAGTTATTAAAGGTTATCTTGGTATTTGACTTAGGGCTTAGCAAGGAATATTGTATAAAATTTGTTGAAAACTGAGATACTTTAATGTAGAATATTTGTCACCATAAAATGGTTTTTGGTATTTGAAGTTTCATCGATTGATTCTTGCAGGTCTTGCTGAGCTAAAAAGTAAATATTGACAAATAGAACATCCCAATTATATTCTCCACTGAAACTAAAGTGGTGAGAACATTCTTACATAGGGTTTGTTTTGTTGAGCAAAATCCTTTGAAATATGAAGAAGGAATGCAAAGGGTAAAAGAGATATACTAGATTACTCCAACAAGAAAGAGCAAAGAAATCTTAATAGCTTAAAATAGCTCCACATTTTCACTGCCGTAGGGGAGAAAAAAATGTATTGTTCCTTCTTCCCTCCTAACCTCCCTCTCTTAGGCCCTGTAAATTAGACTGACAAAAACTAAGCAGTTTAATGAGAGAAAAGCAAACACAAATGTATTAACCTGTGCATTCTGCTTACACATGGGAGCATTCTGAAATGAGTAACTAGAAGGAGTAGTTAGAATTTCGACTGACAGAGCATCTTAACAAGAAAAAGAAAATAAATGTTTAGAGAAATAACAAAAAAAAATGAAAGAACTTTGAGCTTCTAAGGGCAGCAAAGTGTGCAAAGCAACTATATAGGGAGACTAGTGATAGATAACATTAGTAAGTTTATTATGTAGATTTCTCTGGTGCCATCTCCGAGATGATAAAGATCTAGAGTATTTTCTAGTGATTAACTTTTGTCTCTATAAGCATTCCAGGGACTGGCATTCCAGTTTCAAATGTTGATGCTTCACAGCTAGATAGAATTAACTGAGACTGGTATCTTCTCCGGATGTATAGTTTTATGCTCGGGACAGCTAACTGGGACCCATCCATTTCTATATTCTTTGCAGCAGGCACTGACCAGAAAAACAACAAAGAAATTGGCACCATTAAAAAATGGTTCCCCCTGCCTTTACTTTCTTGCTACTGATTATCAAGAAACATTGGTAGAAGAAAGGAGAATGCCCTACCAAATATTTTTGCAGTATTCTTTGTAGTCATGAAGCTATCTCAACAAATAAAGCATGGTTGGGGGGGAGGTGACAAAAGAGCAAATTTTGTTCCCATTCGAAAAAATCCCAAATGCATAATGTAAACATTACTGAAAATTTACACCATCCATACTTTCTATTATTGTTTACCTATTCAATGCCAAACAAATCATGTCCTACAAGCAATAAAAGTTGCTGTATCCTTCTACAGATGCCAAGGAGCAAGTTGAGACAATTCAAAGACATACAGTGCCGAGCAGTGGACCTAGTGCCTAAACATAAGCAATTTATTTTGGAAAATGGTTTTATCCACTGTGAGTTCTCATTGCTGTATTATAGAAATGCCACCTAAGCAATAAATGTTTTATTGAGTATGAGAATAGCAGTACTTTAATCCTTGAATTTTGTGTCCAGATGGCACACAGACCTGCTGTCCAATATGGCAGCCACTGGTCATGTTGGCTCTTGAGTTCTTGAAATGTGGCTAATCCAATTTGAGATGTGATATCATTATAATTCAGACACAAGATTTCAAAGATTTTTGTACAAAAATATTACAAAATATCTCATAATTTTTATATTAATTGAATCGAAATTAAAAAAGCTTGGATATATTGAGATAAATATTCATACTATTAAAATTAACTTACCTGTTTCTTTTTAACGTGGCAACTAGAAACTTGAAATTTACATGTGTGCTTACAAAGACTCTCTTCTCTGGAAAGAACCTTTAATCATACTCCTCTGAGTCCTCTACTTGACTAGGCCTGACCTCAGGCTTCCTTTTCTGCCCTTACAGCATACAGCTCAAGCAAGAATCTCATGAAGTCAATTTAGGGAAAATCTCCCATGTTTGGTATATAACTACTCTTCATATTTTATCATTATTTTTTGCCTTCAGCATGATTCTATCAAGTTAATTTACCTAGAAACACCTTATCCTTGATGCTTCTGAGAAGAAAAAAGATCACCTGGCGGCCATCAAGCAGACCCTCTGAGGAAAGACCCCTTATCTGAAGAATTCAGAGGCAATTAAATTTCCCTATTATCTAAAGCCACTTCAAGTACAGGTTTCTTCCCAAGAATTTATAAGTAACTAGAATATCTATACATCTCTGGAATGCATGCATTTCAGAACTCATTGTGAAACCCTTGCTGATATCAAGGTACCAAAATGACTACAAATGTAATAATTGAACATCACTTATGTGACTCATATGGTACAAATTACCATAAAGTTCCTGCTTTAAGGTCCATAAACATGCCTAAAGAAAATCCACCACAGCATGTTCAGTCTTCTCTTGCTGAAGCTCACGCTGTACTCTGCTGCAGTGTTCTTTCTAAGAAAACTTTTCTTTTCAACCCTATACCATTGTTGGTAAATTATTTTATCATCCAAGAGCCAACCACTCTCTGCCGCCGGGGCCCTGACACCTTGCCAAGAAGTTTCCTCTTAGTAATTTTGCATCCACTGACATGTGCCCAGTTTCTTGGTTATAAATTCCCCTTGTTCTTGTTGGAGTTGAAGCTGAGTCCAATCTATTTTCCCCTTTGCAGGATCCCATTGCAGTGGTGCCTACACCTACCATCATGGCTCTTATTGAATAAAATCTACCTTACCATCTTTAACAAATGTGTCATGAATATTTTTTCTATAACAGTGTTTTCAATATTTCTATTGAATATTGGTGAGAGAAATTGAGCTATCCTGTAAGATTCTCTTTCTCAAATTCATGTATACAGATTTATAAACAACTCCTGATTATCACCAAAAGAGTTATTGAGGTATTGGCAAAATCAAAGTTGGCCTAATTTATTTTTTGCCTCTAAAGGTTTTAACAAGAATCTCCATAATAACCTAATGTTTAAGTTCATCATTATTGTCACACAGTTTCTCACCTTCTTCTTGGCCTGAATTCAACAAATTGCTCTTAACTTCTTTAATATGATGAATAGATAACAGAAAGGCATTAGATAATAGAAAGGTATTAGATAATAGAGCATAACTATGTAGCGATTTCTTGGAAACTAACAGAATCCCTAGAGAAAACTGTGAAAGCTTCTCTATTCACCACATTTGCTTTCAACCTTGGTAAAACACAACCATGTTCCATCTAAATGTGCCCATGTTTTCCTCATTGTAAACCAGGCTTGTGGATCAAATGATAATCAAGATCAAGGAGTTAAGGAGAAATAGCTACAGGTGATAGAAAGGACCAAGTTCAATCTTCTTGTAAATCCTATATCCTGCAATATATACATTAGACTGAACACACAGTATCAAAAAGTAACTGTCTCTACTGAAGAAGGGAGAGTCAATAGCCTTTGGAAAGATGCTCAGGAGGGAGTGGGGTGGAGGAAAGAGAAACGATATTGATGAGAGAAAAGCCTTGTGCACCAGACCCACTTGTTCAGAGATATCTTAGGGATATTGTGTCTATGCTCTCTCCCAACTCTCATATTGAGTCATAAGAGGCAGTGACTCACAATAGCAGCTTCACTTGCTTCAGGAAAAACTCACATATTTATTCAAGAACCATTTAGCTTTCTTGAATGTGAGTTCTGATTCTTGAGAACTCAGAAGTTCTCAATAGCTCAGGATGCTTGAATCAACAGACAGAAAGTTCATAAGAAAAAAGAATCTGGAAGAATGTGAGCCAAAAAGAATGTACTGTTATCTGGCTATTTTAATTCTATATATGTGGAAATGCTGCTTAAGGACACTTAATTTTAGGGACAAAGGTGATAAACTTAGGTAGGAATTGAAGTTGGCTGGGCGTGGTGGCTCATGCCTATAATCCCAGCACTTTGGGAGGCCAAGGTGGGTGGATCATGAGGTCAAGAGATCGAGACCATCTTGGTCAACATGGTGAAACCCCGTCTCTACTAAAAATACAAAAATTAGCTGGGCATGGTGGCGCACGCCTCTAGTCCCAGCTACTTGGGAGGCTGAGGTGGGAAAATGGCTTGAACCCAGGAGGCGGAGGTTGCGGTGAGCCAAGATCGTGCCATTGCACTCCAGCCTGGGTAACAAGAGTGAAACTCTGTCTCAAAAAGCAAAAAAAAAAAAAGAATTGAAGTTTCCAGCAGGGTCTTTCCAACATTTTGCTTGAAAGATCTCAGTAGCAAGCCATGTAAGTAACAATGGGCCACTGGAAATAAATGCAAATCTGTGGTCCTCTGAGAATTGAGCTTTTATTTCTCTCAGGATTCTTTTGCAGGATTATGGATGTCTCAGTAATGCTAGTGAGTGTGTGGCCAATATAACTTGGCAGACAACTCTCTTTTTGTCTAGAATAATGTCCTATCAACTTGCCTCTGTAGATTCTGGCTTTTTTTCTATCCCTGGCACCCAGTGCTGTTGTATTCCCATAACTGAGCCCTGTGTTTATTGAAAAAGAGATGACGCAGTTTAACATAGAAGGTCCCAGAAGAAAGCAATGAGGAGCAGGTGTGTTCTATCTCAAGCCCAGCAGGCTGTCTTCTGCAGTAGGCTCCTCTAGCAGCTTAGCCAGCTGTGCAGTACATATGGAGTAGAGGCCAAAACTACGGCTCAGTACATGTGCCTATATTAGTGACCAGAACTACAAGCTGCCACTCACAGCATCCACTCTTCTTGAAAATGGCTACACCAGAATGAGATTTATTGTCTCATACTCACCAAAACACTCAAGCTCACGATTTCTCCCTTTCTACAGGCAGAGCTTTTAGAGATCTATTCATCGAATAAACTGTTTATTTTGTGTTAGCATCTATGGAATAAGATAATTTAATCCACATAGATTTACATTATATCAAATAACTTGCTCAGTTGATTTTCAGGTTAATTCAGGTGCTCCAGTGGTAGACCCTGAGACAAAGATCTCTTGCAAGTAGTTTATTTGAAAGGTGAAGAAATCACTTAGTAGGTGTTGGTAAATAAGATAAGGCACATTATTAAGCCAGCTACTCGCTGTGTGTTGGTGAAGCTTAATTCTGCTAGGGAAACACTAAGAGCCAATGTGAAGATCATGCCTCTAAATCATCCCACACAAGGGACATGGAGCTTGGTATATTTTTTTCATCAACTCCCTGTAGTCATTGGTTAAGCACTGCTCCCAAGTGGTCCTAATCTACAGCACAACTGGCCCCACGCTTTAGTTGCTGAAGCTTACTGAATAGCCATAGATAAACCTCAGGCAAAGGAAAAAAAAAAAAAAAAGAAACCTATTTATGGCAGCTGGAAGTCAAATAAGCCTGCACTAAAGTGGTAAAGACAAAAATATATGAGTAAAATACCTACAGTATTTGTGACAGTTATTCAGTTGAACGACGTAATCTTTCAAGTGAGAAACTCTCTATAAATTAAAGAATACACTGGGCCAGTCTAGTCACTATGCATTTTTTAAAGCCAAATTGACTAGATGAGGAATTTTGAACAAATTTACTACCACTCCTGCTTTCATCGCTGCTTCTCTTTGCTTGTCTACAGAGCAAACATATGGCTTAGAAGTTTATTTCTTTGCTTTTTAAAACAAGACTTTGCTGCTAACACTCTCCAGTTTTCCCTGATATAATTAATTAGCCCTTGGTTTTAGAATCTGATTGACTAACGACTAATAGCAAAATCATCTTAATACTTATAGCCAGAAATATGTTTTGTAAAATTTGTCTGGTATTTTTCATTTACCCAGTCTGCTATTTTCACCCCTCCTTGATCTCATCCCAAAGATGCCCATATTTTGGCTGTAGCTATTGACTATAATACTTATAGAAAATTTTCTTCCTCATATAATTTCTCATTTTATAGAGTTTTGCTGATCTAAAACTACTTTGCATGCAAGGGTTAATGGTTCAGACTCTTACAGCTATTTCTGCCATATATATTTGAGGATTTATATATAAATAATATATATGTTTTACATATATATTATATATAGACACTTGAAGTATACCATAGAAACATAATCTATATAAACTATATTATATATAGCTTAACTGTTGACGTATACCATGTATATGTACACATGAATAAGAACAATGAGAGTTTAAAACTGCAGGAGAACTCAGTCATGGGGGGCTTTTGTCTATATATATACATTGTATACTTCAGTATATATTGAAGGGAAATATACACTGGAGAAATAACTGTGTAACCATCTGTGAACCATTAACATTTGTATGCAAAGTATTTTTGCATGGTAACATAATGGCATGATAACATACATTGGGATACAGGGAGTTTCTCTAGCAATCTCTCAAATTATATTATTTAAATGTTCTCTTTCACGTTACAGACATCAAAATATACTTCTTTGATCCATTTTTCTCATACTTGCCTGCACAAAATCTTGTGTTTTCTAACAGCTGTTTCATGGCATATATTTTATGTATATACATATATATATATATATATATATGTTTATGTATATATATATATATTTTTTTTTGAGATAGTCTTGCTCTGTTGCCCAGGCTGTAGTGCAGTGGCACGATCTCAGCTCACTGCAACCTCTGCCTCCCAGGTTCAAGCGATTCTCTTGCCTTAGCCTCCTGATTAACAGGGATTACAGGTGCCTGCCACCACGCCTACTGATTCTTGTATTTTCGGTAGAGGCAGGGTTTCACCATGTTGGCTATGCTGCTCTTGAGCTCCTGAACTCAGGTGATCCACCTCCCTCGGCCTTCCAAAGTGCTGAGATTACAAGTATGAGCCATTGTGCCTGGCCTTTATATCTCATATTTCTAAATAAGATATTTGCAAAATTAAATTTTGGAAAGCTGCTTCCTATATTAAAAATCTGTTTCCTTTTTAGATTTCTTTTTCAAAATGATTTATGGCTCGATTTTGAAAGCCTCATATTGAGTTAAGACTGAAATGGGTTGATATGTGTATACTGCTTTGATATAGATTAAGGAGTGAGAGTAGCAATGGAAATGCCACCGTCTCACTTGTTTTACGTTTAGGTCATCAAATTGTTGTCCACACAAACCAGTCAATCACAATATTTTAAACCACACTTTCAAATTTCCTGAGCCTCTTCCATTAAATTATTGTGGCCGTGAGGAGCTAAATTTAAGAAAAATCAATGAGAGTGATAATGAACAATTCTATGAATGAAGGTTTCTGTGTTTCTTTTTTTTGCTCTGAGTTATAATGCACTCTTGGTAGATCCTAAGGTTTGTGTCTATTATGTCTATTTCAATCGCCATTCCCTGGAGGTTCTCAAGTCTGTGGCAAGGCAATCACAAAAATCTAAAATTTGAGTGTCTGAGTCCTTAACATTAAGAATGGGGAAAAGTAAGGCCTGAGGATTCGTATCTATGGCCAACATGGGAAAAGATAACTATTAATCTCAGTAACATGGGAAGTAGTATTTATATTCATAATAGCCTAAAGCACATTCTGAAACATAAAATGCAGCAAACATCATTAGGTGAGTAACATTCTCCTAAGTTCCTCAAATATCTCATTAATATATCATTGGAAGGAACAATGATATGCCTTAGGGATGCTCCTGAATATTTAGATTGATTTCTTTAAAACACACTCACACACACCCCTCAAAATGAAATATTTCATCTTTGGAGACAAATATAAAAGTACACGATAGAGCATTTTCCAGTTCTGCATGTAAGAAGCTTGGAAATCTCCACTCTGTTCTAATAAGGAGCTAAACAAAATGAAAAATCAACAACTCTTTAGGTTTGAAAAGAAGGGATATCACAGGGCAAAACTCTGTCCCCAAAATTGAAGTGACAGACAGGCAGATGAATACAGTCACAACCTACCTGCACAGAAACCTCCAGGGAACCAGTGCCAGCGTAAGAAGACAGGAACTGTAGTTGACAAATTGCTAGAGGCTCAGGGTGAACAACAATAGGAGTTAAAAACTGCAGAAGGACTCCGACATGGGAGGCTTTTGACCATTTTACCTCCAGAAACTTGACTGAGTCCTCACATTAAACATGAGAGGAAAATCTCCTCGTGCTCCCAGCAGGGAGTGGGGAAAGGAACCATTTTGAATTACACCGGAGGACGCTGTTCTTCTTAAACAGGTGTGCCCTCACGAGGAACTAGTTAAACTGAGTCTAACCTGCTGAGTCTTATCAGAGTCAAACTTTCTCTGGGAGAAAGGAAATACTAACTCCAGCCTCCAGCCTTCCGTGTGAGTAGAGGAAAATATCAAACAAACTCCAGCTCACTCTAGCTATCCTGTTCCACCTAAAGAGGGAGAGAAAAATAAGTAGGTAGAGAAAAACTGCAAAACACTTGTAAATATTCACAGTACTGAGACATAGCCTTACTAAAAAACAGACGCCTTATCTCAGGACTATAATTTCTCTCCTTCCGTACCTTAAAACCACATTACTAAAGACCTATTTAGAGTAATTCATTTTACATAGTACATCATGTTCAGCTATCTACCTTATCTGTCTATCTATTATCTATCTAAAAGATACACACACAAACATACTCTAAATGGCAGGAAAGAAACAAAAAAAACACAGTTTGAAGAGAAAGACACGTGGCAGGGGTCTTGAAATTACCAGACTAGGAATTTAAAACAACTATGATTAACATGCTGAAGGCTCTAACAGATAATGCAGACAGCATGCAAAAACAGGAAATATTAGCAGAGAGACGAGAATCCTAAGAAAGTATCAAAAAGAGATGCTAGAGATAAAAAATAATGTGCACAGAAATGAAGAATGTCTTTGGTGGACTTAATAGAATGGACATGGCTGAGGAAAGAAATGCTGTGCTTGAAAATAAATCAATTGAAGCTACCAAAACAGAAAACCAAAGAAAAAAAAAGACTGAAATAAAATAGAACATCAAAGAATCATGGCACTACTACAAAAGTTGTAACTTACACATAATGAGAATACCAGATACAGTAAAAATAAAATAAAAAATTTTCTCAAATTCTCTTTTATAATATCGTACTGGTCCCTTCATGAATTAAAGAGTTAAATAACGTATTTGATATTTTACTTAAAAAAAAGAAAACAGTAATAAGTATGGTAGATATTAATTCAACCATATCAGCAATTACTTTAAACCACAATATTCTAAATGCAACAATGCAAAAACAAGGAATGTCAGAATGGATCAAAAATTAATATGCAACTCTAAGTAGTCTACAAAACCCACTTTAAATATAGACATATATAGATTAAAAGTAAATGAATGTAGAAAGATACACCATGCTAGTACTAATCAAATCAAGAGTAGCTGTATTAATTTCAGATACAACAGGCGAAAAAAATAGTTATCACAAACAAAGAAGTGCATTCCATGATGATAAATGGGTTAATTCTCCAAGAAGAGATAGCAATTCCTATAACAACACATTATTCTAACAATACACCATCAATATTCATGAGGCAAAACCTGATGGAACTGCACAAAGAAATAGATGAATTCACTATTTTAGTTGGTTTCAACACCCCTGTATTAGAAATGAACAAATTCAGCAAGGAGAAAACCAGTAAAGATACAGTTAAACTGCTGTGGTTTGAATGTTTGTCCTTCCCCCAGCCCCAAATTCAAATGCTGAAATCTTAACACCCAAGGTGATGAGGTATTTAAGTCATGTAAGGATATTAAGAGAAGGCACAGTCTATGAACCTAATGGGATTAGTGCCCTTGTTCAAATGACTTTATAAATAGAAACTTTGCTCCTCCCACTACGTGAGGACACTGCAAGAAACTGTGATCTGTAAGCCAGAAAGTATGCACTTACTGAATTTTCCAGAGACATTTACTTGAATTCACAGCCTCCATATTTGTGAGAAATAAAATTTCTGTTGTTTATAAGCCACCCAGTCTATGACATTTTGTTATAGCAGTCTGAACAGGCATGAGCCCAGCAACACCATCAATCAATAGGATATATTTGACGATAATATATAGACTACTTCATCCAACAAGAGCAGAATATACACTCTTCTCAAGCTTACATGGAACATTCCATAATGTAGACCACATTTGAGGCCATAAAATACATCTAACAAATTTAAAATAATAGAAACATATAATGTCTGCTTTTAAACCAGAGTGGAATTAAACTAGAAAGTAATAGCAGAGAGGTGGAAAATCCCAGCATACATGGAGATTATACAACACACCTCTAAATAACTCATGGGTTAAAGAAAAATCCCAATCAAAAATTTAATATATTTTGAACTAAATAAAAATGAAAATATAACTTACCAAAATTTGGGGACTGCAGTAGAAACAGTATTTAGAGGGAAAGAGTAGCATTAACTGCATATATCTTAAAGGAAAAAGTCTAAAATCAAATATCTAAGCCTCACTTTAGGAAACCAGAAAATGAAGAACAAATTAAATACAAATTAAGCAGAAGAAAATAAGCAATATAAGTTAGAGCAGAAATAAATGAAATTAAAAATAGGAAGTCAATAGAGAAAAATGAATGAAAACCACCAGCTGCATTTCAACCTGGGCAACAGAGTGACACCCTGTCTCCAAAACCAAACAAAAACAATAACCAGAAAAACCTCCTGGAACTGATAAGCTATAATATCAAAGTTGAGAGATGCATGCAAGGAATAATAGACAAAAATTCATCAGCAGGTGGCATTTGAAATTAAGAATGCAATACAACTCACATCTACCATAAAAAATGAAATATTTTCATATATAAGTCAGACAAAATATGTACAAGATCTACATGAGAAAAATGAAGAAACTTTAATGAAAAGAATCCAAAGAAGAATTATACAAATAAGCACATATTTCATTTTTAGGTATAGGAAGACTCAATATTGTCAAGATGTTGGTTCATCTGAACTTGTTCTGTAGATTCAGTACAATACCAACAAAATCCTAGCAAGTTGCTTTGCAGATAAACTTTATGCTAAAGTTTATACAGAGGAACAAAAGACCCAGATTAGCCAACACAATAATGAAGGAGAAGAACCAACTTGGAGGATTAATACTACCCAAATTCAAGACTTACTATAAGGCTACAGTAACCATAATAGTATGCTTTTAGCAAAAACATATAAAAAATTGATCAATAGAGCAGGATAATGGGTCTAGGCATATACTCATATAAATATAATCAACTAATATTTGACAAAGGAGCAAAGGCAATACAATGGAGAAAAGGCAGTCTTTTCAACAAATGTTACTGGAACAACTGGATATCTACATACAATAATAATAATAATAATATCTCTACACAAACCTAACATCCTTCATAAAAACTGGCTCAAAATAGCCGACAGACAAATGTAAAACACAAAACTATAAAATTTCTAGAAGATAACATAGGAGAAAATCTAGATGACTTTGTTTGGTGATAACTCTTCAGATCTGTCACCAAAAATATGACCCAGGAAAGAAAGAATTGTTCAACTGGACATTATTAAAAGTTTTAGAAAATCTACTCTGTGTAAAACTCTGTCAAGAAAAGGAAAAAATGAGACATAGACTAGGGAAAATATTTTCAAAAGACATATCTGATAAAGGAGTGTGTCTTAGTCTATTTGTAGTACTATAACAAAATACCATAGTCTTAGTAATTTATAAACAAAACAAATATGTTTCTCACAGTTCAGCCTCTGCTGCATCCTTCAGAGGGGAAGAATGCTATGTCCTCACATGGCAGAAGATATGGAAGGAAAAGAGAGCTTTCTAAAGATTTTATTATAAGAGTATTAATCCATTTTCAAAAGGTTCAAATTCTTAATATAACAAAATGAGGACTAAGATTCAACATAAATTTTGGAGGTGACACCACATTCAACCATAGCAGACTGTTATCCCAAATGTATGAAGAACTCTTAAACTCCACAGTAAGAAAACCAACTAACTGATTTTTTTAAAGAAGGACCTAAAATCTTACAGACACCAAAGAATACAAAGCAATGGCAAATAAGCACATAAAATAATGATCCATGTCATATTCAATCAAAGAAATGCAAACTAAAACAATGAGATACCACTACATATCTAGTAGAAAGACAAAAATTCAGAACACTGACAACAAAAAATGCTGGTAAGAAAGTGAAGCAACAGATACTCTCATTCATTGCTGATGAAAACTCAAAATAATACAGCCACTTTGGAAGACAGTTTGGTGGTTTTTTACAAAACAAAATATACACTGTATGATATAGCAATCTCACTCCTTATTATATACCCAAATGAATTGAAAACTTATTTCCACAGAAAACCTTGCACATGGATGTTTATAGCAGCTATATTCATAATGTATTCATAATTATAAAATTATATAATCAGCCAGTCTGTTCTTCAATAAATAAATGGATAAACTGTGGTACATCCAGGATCATATGGAATATTATTCAACACTGGCAATAGCTACCAAACCATGAAAAGATGTGGAAAAAACTTTAATGCATATTAATAAGTGAAAGAAGTCAATCTCAAAGGCATATATACTATATGATTCCAAATATATGAAATTCTGGAAAGGGCAAAATACTGCAGACAGTAAAGGAGTGGTTGTCAAGAGTTAGAGAGGAGGGAGGGATGAAATACGCAGCACACAGGGAATTAAA
This sequence comes from Cebus imitator, assembly GCF_001604975.1. Taxonomy (NCBI): domain Eukaryota; kingdom Metazoa; phylum Chordata; class Mammalia; order Primates; family Cebidae; genus Cebus; species Cebus imitator. The sequence goes on from NW_016107410.1 coordinate 1,097,398, forward strand.
GCAGCAAAACTGTTCGGCATGATACCATAATGGTGGGTACATGTCCTCCTATGTTTGTCCAAAGTTGGAGAATGTGTAGCATCAAGAGTGAACCCTAGCAAGTTCTAACCTTTGGATGACAATGATGTGTCAATGTAGATTCCTCAGTTTTAACAATTCTACCACTCTGGTGGGGGATATTGCTGATGTAGTAGGCTATGCATATGTGGGGGCAGGGTGCATATGAGTATCTCTGTACCTTTCTCTGAATTGTTCTATGTACTTAAAACAGCACTAAAAAAGTTCTATACCCACAGCCAAAAATATATTGTAAGGGAAAAGTTGAAAGCATTTCCCTTGAGAAATAGAACAAGACAAGCATGCCCACTTTCGCCACTTCTGTTCAACAAATTCCTAGAAGTTCTAGTCAGAGCAATCAGAAAAGAGGAAAAAATAAAGGGCATCCAAATTAGTAAAGAGGGAGTCATACTGTTGCTGTTTGCTAATGATATGAATGTTTACCTAGAAAGCCCTAGACTCCTCCAGAAAACTAGAACTGATAAAACAAAAAATTTCAGCAAAGTTTCAGGAGACAAAATTAATATAGACAAATCAGTAGCTCTGCTATACACCAACAGTGCCCAAGCTGAGAATCAAATCAAGAACTCAATCCCTTTTACAATGGTTGCCAAAAAATAAGATACTTAGAAATTTACCTATCCAAGAACATGGAAGACCTCTGCAAGGAAAACTACAAAACACTGTTGAAAGAAATCGTGGACGACACAAACAAATGGAAACACATCCCATGCTCATGGATGGGTAGAACCAATACTGTGAAAATGACTGTCTTAGACTGTTTTCACACTGCTGATAAAGACAAAACTGACACGGGGAAGAAAAAGAGGCTTAATTGGACTTACAGTACCACATAGCTAGGGAGGCCTCAGAATCATGGCAGGAGGTCAAAGGCACTTCTTACGTGGCAGTGGCAAGAGAAAATGAGGAAGATGCAAAAGTGGAAACTCCTGATAAAACCAGATCTTATGAGACTTATTCACTGTCATAAGAATAGCATGGGAAAGAACGGCCCCCAAGATTCAATTACCTCCCAGTGGGTCCCTCCCACAACGCACGAGAATTCTGGGAGATATAATTCAAGTGGAGATTTGGGTGAGGACACAGCCAAACCATATCAGTGACCATACTGCCAAAAGCAATCTATAAATTCAATGCAATTCCCATCAAAATACCACCGTCATTCTTCACAGAATTAGAAAATATCCTAAAATTCCTGTGGAACCACAAAGAGTTTACATAGCCAAAGCAAGACTAAGCAAAAAGAAAATTTGGAGGTATAACATTATCAGGCTTCAAACTATACTTTAAGGGAATAGTCACCAAAATATCATTGCACCGATGTAAAATCAACACATAGACCAATGAAACAGAATAGAGAACCCAGAAATATAGCCAAATACTTACAGACAACTAATTTTCAACAAAGCAAACAAAACATAAAGTGGGGAGAGGACACTCTATTCAACAAATGGTGTTGTGATAATTGGCAAACCACACGTAGAAGAATAAAATTGAATCCTCATTTCTTAACTTACACAAAAAAAATTCAACTCAAGATGAATCAAACACTTAAACCTAAAACCTGAAACCATAAAAATTCTAGAAGATACACACTGGAAAAAACCTAGACATTAGGCGTAGGCAAAGACTTCATGACCAAGAGCTCAAAAGCAAATGTGACAAAAAGAAAAAGATGAGACTTAAACTGAAGAGTTTCTGGACAGCAAAAGAAAGAATCAGCAAAGTTAACAAACAACCCACAGAATGGGAGAAAATCTTTATAATCTTTACATCTGACAAAGGACTAATAACCAGAATCTACAAAGAACTCAAAGAAATCAGCCAAAAAACCAACAAAATCCTATCAAAAGTGGGCCAAAGACATGAATAGACAGTACTCAAAATAAGATATACCAATGATCAACAGCTTATGGAAAAATAATTATCAGAAACATACAAATCAAATCTATAAAGTGATTCTACCTCACTCCTGCAAGAATGGCCATAACTGAAAAGTCAAAAAATAATAGATATTGGTGTGGATGCGGTAATAGGGAACACTTTTACACTACTGGTGGGAATGTAAACTAGTGCAACCACTATGGAAAAGAGTGTGGAGATTCCTTAAAGAACTAAAAGTAGAACTACCGTTTGCTCCAGCAACCCTACTACTAGGTATCTACACAGAGGAAAAGAAGTCATTATATGAAAAAGATACTTGCACATGCATGTTTATGGCAACACAATTTGGAACTGCAAAAATATGGAACCAGGCCAAATGCCAATCAATCAATGAGTGGATAAAGAAAATGTGGTATATAGAGGCAAGAGAATCGCTTGAACCTGGGAGGCGGTGGTTGCAGTGAGATGAGATTGAGCCACTGCACTCCAGCCTGGGTGACAGAGAAAAACTCTGTCTCAAAAAAAAAAAATGTGGTATATATACGTATCCTATGGAATACTATTCAGTCATAAAAGGAATGAAATAATAACATTCGCAGCAACTGAATGGAATTCAAGACTACTATTCCTAAGTGAAGTAACTCAGGAAGGGAAAACCCAACATCGAATGTTCTCTCTCATATATGGGAGCTAAGCTATGAGGATCTGAAGGCATAAGAATAATACAGTAGACTTTGGGTCCTCGGGAGAAAGGGTGGGAAGTGGGGAGGGATAAAAGACTGCTCAGGTGATGGGTGCACCAAAATCTCAGAACTCACCACTAAAAAACTTACTCATGTAACCAAACACCACCTGCTCCCCAAAAACCTATTGAAATAAAAAGTATTTTTTTAAAGTTCTACATATAAAATATAAAAATTACATAATACATCATTTATAAAGCACGTTATATATCATATATAAATATATAGATTATACATATCATATATAATATAAATCTATCATAGTCATAAACATCTCACAGAACTTAATCTGAGGAGCATATATACTATATATATGAAATAAAAGATATATTCCTATTTATATATAAGCTATATCTGTATTATATATGTATGCATATATACGCATATTAGAGATCATCAGATTAACTTGTGAGGTGTTTGTGTCCATAATTAACACTTGCAAATATGTTCACCTACATATAGTTTTATAAATCATGATCAGAGGTGACAACATTGCAATTTATCAGTGCCCTGTGATCCCGGAAAACAGCAAAGGTTAAGAAATCTCTCCAACACTTACGTGCTCTGGAAATTCATTTGCTACAAAGAACCACTCTGCCCCACATAACTCATTAAGAGATAAGATTCACAGATGTCCCCATTATTTACCTATGACATGTCTAGACACAGACACTCCAAATTCCCATTTTTTGCCTAATAAATAATTAGTTGAATTTGTTTGGCCCCATTGGCTTATCAGAACAAAATGCTTTGAGAGAATGATTGTACAAATGGACAATAAACAGACCACATATAAAAATATGATGTTGTCCCACAACCTGCATTAACCTAGCCAGGAAATCAACTCTTAGCTACAACAAGCAATCCAGGAAGTCAGCCGGCCATAAATTAAACTTTGAGGAAACCAGGTTGCTTTCTCTAGCGACAAGCAAGAAAATTATACAATAACTTGTAATAATTGGCTCAAAATGGCCAGGACCTGATTAAAAACTGACAGCTCCTCAATTATTGTCCCTATTTTCAACTCAGGACCAATTAGAGAAAGTCAAATGTGTAACCAATCACATAGGACGGCCAACTTCTAGTGAGCCTGCCCACAGCTTCCCAAAGTTAACATCCTTCGATGAAGGTACACCTGAAGGCTTTCTTTTTTTCACTAGGTATAAAGCTTTCCCACTCCTTTGCCTTCCTCTCACTCTCTGAAATGACAGTGCCTGATTTTCTTGCCGTAGCAAGCCTACAATAAATAGCCTTGGCTTTTCTCATTTGGTTAGTCTGTATTTCCACAGTTTGTTATCTAAACTTTGCTAAAATTTTCTATGTTCCTCAGGTTTACTTTCATCTACCTCAGCCTAAGCCAGCATGCAAACTCTCCCTAAAAGCCCTTCCAAAGACTTGATTGGTCCAAGAGTAAAACATTCACTTTTGTCCCCACAGACCCAGTCTTTTTCTAGCTTTGTTTGTTTCTCTCTATGAATGAAAAAAAACTTTTTTTTTTTTTTTTTTTTCCCAAGGATTGAGATTACACATCTTATGGTCAGAGAAATAGCACCCTCCCCTTATTACAACAGCCCCTTTCTCTCTTGCAATAATACTTTTGTGTAAAGTCTTCTTACCAAGTCCAGATTTGTTTTGTTATCAATTTGACAGAGGGTTTGTGAAGAAGTTACTTATCTACATGTATATATTATATTTAAATTTTCATTTTATATAAATATAAAAAGAAGTTTGTGTATGACACTTGGCAAAGCATTGCAAAGTGACTGACCAAGGAAATCAATGATTGCAGAAGCCAAGAGTGTAGTATACAATTCTGCTGAATTACATACTTGAAAAATGAGAAATAGAGATTACAAAAGCAGTAATTTTACTGAACTTGTCTTTGCTTGCTTTTAGGTGACAGGAACCAGGATGATCTACCATCAACATATAGGAGTGAATTATTTTTCCAAAAGGATATTAAGATTAAATACGAGAAAATCTTTCATGCACTGATTCTAATGAGCAAATTCATCTATTCATCTAGAGAGAACCAGCTCATGATTCAGGGAGAAAAGCTTTTGTTGGGTGTAATTAGGTAGCCAAATTCTTAACATTTTTCTTCAAATCTTTTGAAACCAAAGAATTATGTGCTGTGATTGAATTTCCATGAGAAAGACAAGAAAAAAATCGACCTATCAGCCAGAGATGATCAGCTATTATTTTCTTGATATTCCAAGTATAAAGGCCCATTGGGTAGGAAAGAGCTGCAAATGAAGTATGCCATAGCACTATCAGAAATTCAGCATAGTTCTACAGAGCCTCATTCAATCACCCTATCATGTGAGTCACACTCTTAAAAAGACAATCTACTTTTGCCATTAACTAATCCTTCTTTAAATCTTGCTGATTACAATATATCAAACATTTATTTATGGCTTACTATTTGTCAGGTGCTATTCCAAAAGCTTTTCTATAGTGTTTCATTTAATTCTCACAAATCCTCTAGAATATAGGTATTATTATTATCTACCATATTTACTGATAAGAAAATTGAGACACAGAAGCAAGAATAACCATGCCCAAGGTCATACAGCTAGTAACATTAGAGCTGAGAAATGAGCTTATAAACCAAAAATAACATCTTAAGCCCCCCAAATGACTGAACAGACATCATCTTGGACAAGAGCATCCCACGGAAACCTGAAACACTGAATTCCCAGCCATAGTGGAAAGGGACTTCAGACATGCTCCATTACATCCCCTCATTTTCAGAGTTTGGGCACAGCTGACCAACATGAAGTTTAAAATAGAGATCATTACAATATAGGAGTTAAAAAGAAATTATTTAGGCAGATAGTGAGGGTAACGAAGTCCTCAGTTACATTTTTATTTAATGAAAAGCAACCCCAAAATCATTTTTTTTCATACAAAGAGCAGCCTGTAAAATTGAGCTGCAGACATAGATAAGCAAGCTGGAAACTTGCATGGGTGAATGCTGGCAGCTGTGCCAAAAGGAAAAGGCCTTGGGGCTAGGCATGTTCAACATGGAAGCTCCAACTTCCCTTTTCCTCGCTAACCACATGTGCAGTAAGGAGCAGACACTATGGTGTCCACCAAGCACAAAATCTATTTGCAAAATAAAGAGATTAGGGTGGGTAGTCAGCTTCTTCATGGGCTATGTAAATATCGCACCTAGTCCAACCAATCTTTGGGCCCTATATAAATCAGACACCACCTCCTCAGGCTAGTCTATAAAACCCCTTGCACTTCACCTCAAACTGGAAGTCCCATTAGGGTGCCCCTTTCTCTCTAAAGGAAAAAGAGCGATTCTTTTTTCTCTTTCACCTACTAAACCTCCCCTCTTAAACTCATTTCTGTGTATCTGTGTCTTTGATTTCCATGGTGTGAGACAAGGAACCTAAGGTATTTTCCCAGACAAACGATGCTCCTTCATTAAGACTGACAGAACAGACTCTTTGTGCCAATGCTATACCAAATTCCATTGTGACTCTGGTACAGCATCACATTACAGCAGACCCTGAAGGAAATCAAAATATTTTATCCCAAAATATATTTCTTTGACATATTTTGAAATGTTCCTGCAAAACTCTCTCGTGTGAGAAATTTGCACCGTAGAAAATCCCATTAATGCAGCCATATCTTCATCTTCTATGTATTTCCTGTATCTATGAGATTGAAATGAGAGCCTGATATCTTCAAAGTCTGAAAAAGAGACATGTATCATTTATTCTTTCTGAAGCCTGCTACCTGAAGCCTTCACTTACATAACAAGAACCCTGGTCTTCACAACCTCACTTATGTTAGTTCAGGCATTTCTTTCTACTGATTTCAAATCTTTAGACAAAGCTTAACTCTTTCAATCAATTATCAATTAGAAAATCTTTGAATCCACCTTTGACTTGCAAACACACCTTCTTTTCAAGATATCCCATATCTCTTTAGGCTGAACCAAGATATACCTTACAATGTGCCTGTAACTTTTGTTTCCCAAAATGTATAAAACTCAACTATAAACTGACTGACTCAGGCACATCTTCTCAAAACCTCTTGAGACTGTTCCCCAGGCCATGGTCTCTCATTCTGGCTCAGAATAAACTTCTTGAAATATTTTACTGTGCTTGGTTTTTCCATTAACAAGCTCATTTTGATTGACTTACAAACATACCCACTCAATTATTGTGCTAAACTGCTTAGCTTATAGAATTGCCCAGAATAGAAATGGTCATCACTATCTCTTCACCTGATATGTGGCATCTAGCCCAAAGCCTGCTTTCTCCATGATATTCAATTTCACATCCTGTATCCCATCCTAGGAAGTCTTAGGATCTGTGTATTTATTTGGCACATATGAAATGTTTTTCATTAAAAACAAATTTGTAAATAAATATTCATAGGCATAGAAATTTTCTTTTCTAGTTTTGTTCTCTCATTTTTAAGGATCATTTGCTCATTGTAAAAATTTTAAGAATTTAAAATTTATAAAAATAAAACGTACTTGTGATTCTTCCCAGAACCAAACCTTGTTAACTTTTTCATCTGTATCCTTTTAGTGGGATAAAAATATGTGTGAGCAAATCAGCGTTTGACCATATTTTTATTATATAAAAGAAATTATTCATTATACATTGTTCATGACTTTTTATTTTCCACATAAAAATATATCTTAGTTATATTTCAGCATCTACAAATACTGATTTCCTTAATTCCTTTCAATACAGAGGTTTCTGTTGTATGCAGATAACATACTTCATTTAAACAATGACATAGTAATGAACATTTAGATTATTTTTAAACTTTTGTCATTGAAAAAATGCTGCGATAAACTCTTCACATAAATAACCTGATTTTTTGACAGTGTATCCAGTAGATAAATTTCCAGTAAGTATTCAAAGGGTGCATATTTTTACAACAGATACTGACAAATTACTCTCCAGTGGCTTAACAATTTACAGTTTTATCAACTGTGTGAATGAATGACAGTTTCTCTCAAATTCTACACCAGATGTTAACTATTTTTCACAAATGGATAGATGAGAAGTGTTATATTCTGTATGTTTCTGTATGTTTCTTATTTGTTTGCATTTTCCTTGTTTTTAGGCAAGATTAGTGGTGGAAGTGGGCAACTTAAGGCAATATGTATGAAATGGCAGATCACATTATATAGTAAGAATGGTCCTACAGAGCAGAGCCAATAATTGTGGGGGAAAATGGACTGGGACCTATTTATAAGGAGCAAAATAGAGGCCTACTGGAGAAATATCCCTACTCTCTGGGTAGGGATAGCTGGATCTAACATTTCCCAGGAGAATCCCAAAATTATTAGGAATAAGTATTCTCTGTACCACTTTGTCCCCTTTCCAAATGGGACTGTCTTTGTAGATATCTTATACCTGTTTTGCCTGGGATATGGGAGAAAGACAACTTGCCTTTTTACTTCAGGGTTTTTCAAAAAAAGAGAAGCTGCATACAGTCACGATGTAAACCATGGAATTCTGAGTCCTGAGTTTAGGTACTTACTGGATGATACTTTTGATGTGTCTTGTTTGAGATGAGGAGTTTGCATGTGAAAGGGAAGTAAATGCTTGTGAACACAGGAAAGGCTTCAGAACATAGGACTATAATTTGCAAATCGTAATTTTCTTCCTGCAGCGGTTTAATGGATCTATACATTTTGCTGTTTTTCCTGGCAGTGCTTCCCTGACAAATATGTGAAGGGTACATCGCTGTTCCACTGGCTTGGACATAGTCATATAACTTGTTTTGGTCAATGCAATATTAGTAAAAGGTAATATAAACAAAGGCTTTAAATATATCTAGTTAAATTTGGTTTAGCATGGCCTATTACGTTTTAGCCATCTAAAAATAATAAGATTATGCCTAATTATGCCTGAATAGCTGCAAGTTTCATAGTGAAAGACATGGAGCTGACTTAAACCTGAACCATATCCTAAGTAGAGCTGTCCCAGAAGACTTGCAGAACTGTGACCAATAAATAAATGATTGTTGACAGTATGGGGTTGTTTGTTACAGAGGGTTACCTTGATAGAATTCTGGATAACATAAGATTTAAATTTCACATGGACTGTATTATTATCATTATTTAAAGAAAGGCTTGGAGCATTTAAGTTAACTGACCAAAATGGTATACTAATAAAAAGGTTGTGAGGATATAAACTCACATCAGAACACAAGGATGGAAAAGTGCTTTTATCCATTATTTATTACTGTATTCCTAAAGTATTTACTCACTGAACACAGAGGAGTGAGGACAGTATCAAGGATATTCATTAAGGAGGTAGATAATGAGTGACTTAAATTGGAGTAAAACGAGAAAACAAGGGTTAGAATTGAAGACAAAAAAGAATGGAGAGGAATGTAAAAGATAATAAGGGGAAATTCACAATATTTGAAGTTTCTCCAAGATGTTCCTTTTATGGTCCTATGTCAAGTGAGAAAAACTACTTAACAAGAATGTAATAGTTGCCCTTCACTGTGGTAAATAAAGCAAAAATTTTGTGAAAATTTCTCTTCTTTCAGACAACTTGTACCCATACCTTAAAATCCTTGTAACCAATATTCAGTGATTTTCCTTTGGGGAAATGCATATCTAGAAGCAACAGCAAATGTACTGAGTCCTACCATTTATTCCATCCACCAGGCATGTGATTATTTTAAAATTCTTGCTGCTTGATTTTTATATGTGAAGTACAGTGCAATTTTATGTCCAGTAAAAAGTGAGATAATTAAATGGACAATTATAAAAATAATGTGTGTATAACAGTGACTGAAATAATTCAACATCATTTCTTTTTCCTGATAGTAGTGATAGAGGAGGCAGAATTATGTACACAAGTATAGCAGAGTATATACATTTTCAAAAAATTACCTCAGGAGTTTATCTTCAAAAAACTAATACTACAAATGCATATCAACACAAACATACAAGCACTTGTGCACGCACGCACACACACACACACACACGCACCCCCCTTTAATGATGGAATAAGTCCTCTTGGATATATTAAATTCTTACTAGCCTCATTGATGGCAAAATGTTCACTTAAGGGCTGGGCACCTGTAATCTCAGCATTTTGGGAGGCCAAGCTGGTTGGATCACTTGAGTCCAGGAGTTTGAGACCAGTCTGGCAAACATGGCCAAACCCTGTCTTTACTAAAATACAAAAATTAGCCAGGCATGGTGGTACATACCAGTAATCCCAGCTAGAGGCAGGACAATCGCTTAAACCCAGGAGGCGGAGGTTGCAGTGAGTCGAGATCACACCACTGCACTGCATCCTGGGCAACAGAGAGTGCCTCGGGAAAAAAAAAAAAAAAAAGTATACTTTAAATAGTTATGCTATTACCAAGCAATACTATGGAAGAATAAGCTTTTAGTTCAAGTCTGTGCTAATAAAAGCAATTTGGTTAATAGCAGCATGTTTAGATTTTCTATTGCTGAACATTTAGGATATTAGTTATACATAATACATGTGTATCAGTCAGAGTCCAATCTGAATATATAAAGCCTACTGGGGATTTGAAGAGGGTCAATTCCACATACAGAATAGTTAACTAGGTGGTTGAAGGTGAAAAGAAAACTCTAAGATGCACAGAAGTAGCAAGTGTATAAACGGGGTGTTACTATTTCTATAGCTGAGAGAGGGTGCAAAATGAAGGACTGAACTTAGAGCATCTCTCTACCCCTATCATACATTCAGAACTCTTTGGAGAAAGTATGGCTACCACAAGAACATCAGCCTTCCAGTGATGAGGAACCCAGCCAAAGAGAGCAGGGCAGAGCTCTCATAGAGGTGTGCGCTACCGGGTGGGTTATACTTGCTGCCTGGTGAGAACCATGGCTAGTCTATGAAGGTTTTGAAGTGAGTATTGTCAGACTTCTCATCTGCTGATTTGCTGGCTATCATGTCCTCAAAAACAATAAACTAGAAGCAGGAAACTCTTTCATCTGTCAGTGTCCCTTCAGCTCTTTCTCTTGACAAAGGCTAACATTGAGACAGCTGCAAAGGAGAAATGTCTACAGGGCAAAGCTTCAGTATTACAACATAGGACAAAGAAGGGGTGATTTGGAACCGAGAGGCAACAAATCAATGGTACAATATGTATTACGTAGATCAGCTATGCACCATGGTGTATTTTTCCACTTCCTTTTTAGATATTTTCTTTTCTGGGGACAAAGTCAAATGTAGCTTCTTCTTGTATTATGGTCACATTTTGAACAATTTAAAACAAAAGGTGGGTGGGGAGAAGTCAAAAATCCTGTCAAAAGTTGGCTCAGAGGCAACCCCAGCAGCCTGACTTTAACAGTCAGAGCTGCCTTATAGCAACTTTCATATAGATGTGTGTCATTATAGTGAGGTGTTAGCCTAATTCATCCAATAAATTTTCATGAAGTTATCAGAAACATGAGAAGACATGAATGCCTTTCTGAGTCACATGTTTCTGGAAATACTTACACTTGGATTTAATTATGCACATCTCTCTATGAAAAAGCAAGATGAATGATGTGAGATGGAGTATTTGCAGCATTCTGCAGCCTGCTTTCATGAAATAGAGAACATTAATGGTATATTAACTTTCTGTTTGCCTTATTTTCCTGTGATTAATTGCACAACTCTTCACCAGAACAGTTTATCTTATAGATCATGCCATGAGAATCAATGCAGATATACAACTAATCAAAGTAGAAAGCAATCTTTCACAACTAAAATTTTTCATTTCTTTTCAAATTCAAATCAGCTGAAGTCCTTTTTTTTCAAATTAATAAACTTTATTTTATAAAGAAGTTTTAGGTTCACAGTAAAATTAAATTGAAATTACAGAGTTTATATAGACCCTCATTCCCAAACACACATACAACCTTCCCTACTACTGACATCCTGCACCACAGTGATTTACCTACATCAATAGATGAACCTACATTGATGCATCATTATCAGACAAAGTTGAGAGTTTCCATTGAGTCCATGCTTAGTGTTATACATTTTGTGAGATATGACAAATGTATAATGACATACACCTATCAACGTATTATTATACAAAATAGTTTCACTATCCTAAAAATTCTCTGTGCTTCACTTATTCATCCCCTTAACTCTTGGCAACCAGTGATCCTTTTACAGTCTTCTGTCTTTCTAGTTTTATTCTTTTCTAGAAGGTCTTACAGTTAGAATGTATATATTAATAGTTTTTAGACTTTTAAATTTGGCTTCTCTCTTTTAATCATATAAATTTGTTTCTTTCATCTCTTTTCATGGCTTGATGTCTTATTTCCTTTTGGTGCCAAATGATTTTCTGGATGTAGCACAGTTTATTTATCCAGTATCCTATTGAAAGACATTTTTGTTGCTTCCACGTTTTGCAATTATGAATAAAGCTACTAGAAACATCTTCGGTACATGATTTTGTGTAGACTTAAGTTTTCAATCCATTTGGGTAAATACCAAGGAGTATGATTTCTGGATTTATATGATAAAAGGAAGTTTAATTCCAAAGTGATTGTACCATTTTGCATTCCTGCCAACAATATATGAGAGTTCCTGTTGTCCGACATCCTCACCAGCATTAGCTATTGTCAGTGTTCTGGATTCTGTACATTCCAATAGATGTGTAGTGGTATGTCACTGTTGTTTTAATTTGCAATTCTCTAATCACATAAGACGTTGAACACATTTTCATATGCTTATTTGTCATCTGCATATTTTCTTTGGTGAAGTGCCTATTCAGATATTTT
>NW_016107410.1:1109890-1157216 GCF_001604975.1 Cebus imitator
TTTTTTTAAGACAGGGTCTCCCTATGTTTCCCACGTTGGTCTCAAACTCCTGGGCTTAAGTGATCCTCCCACCTCGGCCTCCCAAAGTGCTGGGATTATAGGTGTGAAACACCACATCCAGCTCTATTTTGCCTATTTTTTTTTAAATAATAGTGTTTGTTTTCTTACTGTTAAATTTTATCAATCAACGTATCTTGTATAAATAGGTTGTCTCTCATGTGTTCTGCAATTGTGTAATCTCCTTATTCTACCTGTTTTAACAACTGTACAGAAGAAAAAAATAATAACAAGGAATAACATGTAGTATGTCGTGTGAAATAGTCAACCCAAACCATTTACTGACATTTGCAGAGGACATATTAGTAAATATCAGGTACCATGACTATCAATAATAACAATAATACTATTATTAACAATAATGGCAGCTATTGTTGCTTATTTAATTGTTATCTTGTGCTAGGCATCATACCAGTAGCTTTCTATACATTAACTCACAAAGCCCTAGTAAGTAAATATAATTATCTCTACTTTTTAATGAGAATATTAAAACTTTGGAATTCAGTTACTTTCTTAAGGTCGCACATTTAGAAAGCAGAAGAACTTATATTCTAGTATTTGTTTGTCTAGCCTCAAACACATACATTTTTCACCCTACTGCCTAGTCAAGTGTTGAATTCCGTTATCTAGATTACAGATAACACACGAGTGAAGAGCTTTAGCAGCCTCACTTGTCCCCTGCTCCTAATTATTCAGAGAACCATTTGAAAGGTGCACATAATGCCTTTCCTCAAATCAACTCCTAAGCTCCCTGCTATTAACTTCTTGTACCTTAGCTTTTCTCTGTTCATTCCCAAACCTCTATATTATTTTTCATTCTCTGTTTAAGTATTCTGCTTAGGTCTTGGGTGTGATGCATACCCTCATATTTCCTTTGGCATCTGTGGCAGAAGCAGTGATATTACAGCAGCATCATTCAGCTAAATATTTAATCAGATCAGGTACCAAACCACCATCCAAAATGTGTATGTTCTCTGGCCTAGACTGTCATTCTAAAAAGGCACAGATCACTGGACATACTAGATTTAAACTCCAGCCTTTATTCTTCCCTCATTATGAAGTGAAACCAATGCAATTGTTTTTTATGAATATACAGAACTCTTTGGAAGTTCAGAAGCATGCCCTGCCATACATATACTGCACTTATGGCACATCTTTCACCTTCCCTACTCACAGAAAATTTCCCAATTTTGATGATAATTATTTCATATCTTTTCCTTCTAATTTTACCATCTATCAATGTATCTCTAAAATTAACGCTTTACTTTTGCTTACTTTCAAACCATACATAAATGGAATATATCATTATACTCCTTTATAACTTACTTTCTTCACTTAATAGTTTGTGATCCACATTTGTGTTACTCTACATAATCTTGGTTTATTTTGAGAATGTATTTGTATTTGATTGGTATTTAAATTGTATCTCATTTATTTTTTGATATTTATTAACAACGTTATTAATATTCTTGAGTGTATATTCCAGTACAAATGGACGATTTTCTCTAAGGTAATATTGTTCCATTTCAGCACTATAAAATCTTTGGCTGGATAACTTTTGTTGGCATGTGTGGGAGGGTGCTGCTTTGTGCTTTATAGGGTGTTTAGTAATACCCTTGGCCTCTACTCGCTAAGTGCCAGTAACTCAGTCTTTTTCCGATTTTTGGTTGTCTCACAATTGTGAAGACAGGTAGGCAAGCAGGCAGGCAGGCAGGCAAGCAGGAAGGAAGGAAGGAAGGAAGGAAGGGAGGCAGGGAGGGAGGCGGGGAGGCAGACAGGCAGGAAGGCCTTCTTACAATGGTGAAGACAACAAAAATGTCTTCACACATTCCTATATGTCTTTGGAGGAACAAAATTGCCCTCAGTTGAGAGAACCCCTGTCACAAAAACATGAAAAACCCACGGAGAATTGTCACCTAATGCTTCCGTTTTCATCTTCATCCTTGGTTTCCTCTGAAGTAGCCATTGGAGAATAAGTCCTCCAGGAAACATGGGACAGGGAGTTGGAGAGGTTTTTGTTATTACTAATTTTGCTGATCAGATAATTCAGAATTCTCACCACGTAGATTTGGGGCCAGTTGTACTTGCTGACCCCTTGTGGTTGAGTGAGGTGTACGACTAGTTATGGCCATGAGTTGCAAGGAAAACATGTCTTCCCTGGGCTAGAGCATTTAATTGCTGGTACAAAACACAACCCCTATCCGACTTCTTTTCCTCCTCTAGATTAGTGTCCCGCAAAATTCAAAATGGTAGCTGATTTGTCTGCTTAGGTTACTAAAAGGCTGCTAAGAGCCAAATACTCCCACCAACACCCAACAGTCATATATGATGTGTGAGAAAGAAATCTTCTCTTTAAACAACTAAGATTTTGATGATCGCTTTTTATAGAAACTATTACAGAGCGTGTTATGAAAACTGGTACCCAGAATTAGGGTAGCACCATAATTTTTAAAAAAGAAACCTAAAATATATGACTGAGTGTAAGCAGAAAGAAAACTGTCACGGAGAGCTGAAAACATGACAATCCATGTTAGATAGAGGCAAAATATTTGAAAATATTTTTTCTTGTGATGAGTTGAAAAGCAGGTAATATGCTTAGTACCTATGATGACTTTTGGGTTAGAGGTCAGAAAAAGAATGGCAACAGCATATTGGCTTCTACTTGATTGCATTTGCTATGGTTCCTTTAAGAAAAAACAAATCTTGCATTTGCAAATAGGAATTAGAGACACTAGAGAGAGTTTGGGAGTTTAGGGGCTTAGAGAGCTGGGCGCATAGCAACTTCTCAATCCTAAAGAGTAAAATATAGAATTGAGAAATCTCTGAGCAAGAGAGGCCAATTAGAGCTCAGTATAATGGCAAATATAACATCTAAGTTATAGTCAGACTCCCATGGTTAAAATCTCTGAATGGTTTAAAATTAGGAGGAAATCTTAACAGCAGAAAAAAAATTTCCCAAGGTTAAGGATATTGCTTTTCCACCACACTGATGAGCTTAGAATATCCACACTAAATTCAGAGAAAAGGCATATGTAGAAAAGATCTACGCATATGATAAGGACGCATTAAAGTATTCAAGATCAAAGGGATAAGAAGCTAAGTTTTTGAAGCCAGGTTTTGAAGAGTCTCTCTGCCAATGACACAGTGTTCCTGAACTAATAATGTTTTTGACTACATGTATAAAAATTCTTAGGACCTAAGCGTTTAACAAACAGGACACACTCCCCCAGCACCCTGTTCCATGTTCCCTGGGGGACTTACTCTCCAATCCCTACTTCAAATGTGGCCAAGAATTAGTATAAAAACAGAAATGTTAGAAGACAACTCTCCATTGGCTTCTCATGTCTCTTCGTGTCTTGCTGGTGGAGGCACTAACTGACTTTGTTTTGGACTATCTTAGCAAAGATATTTGTATAGCAAGCAGCTTTGGAACATCAAAACAATGTCTCTTCAGGCAAAGGTCAGGAATGTTTTCTATCCAGTACAATAAATATAACATCTTCCTCTGGATTAGACATTCTTATTGCCCATTATCGAACACTTGAGTTCCCTAAATCCATGATTCTGCTTCCGTAACACAACACACAGTGTGTGCAGGAATCAGCTGTCCCTTTTTGTATCACTCTGTGGGAATGAGGACTCCAGGGACAGAACAGGAAAATGCTGATATCTGGCTAGTGCTATTGCTGTGAATAATAAAGTTTTGTGTCCATCTCAGAATTCTCATATTTTCTGCCAGCATCTATGAAACTGTGGCAGACTAACTTGTTAGTTTGCAAGTATGGTACAATCTCA
Source organism: Cebus imitator (assembly GCF_001604975.1). NCBI lineage: Eukaryota > Metazoa > Chordata > Mammalia > Primates > Cebidae > Cebus > Cebus imitator. The sequence continues at coordinate 1,113,743 of NW_016107410.1, forward strand.
GACCCGTTACAGCAGCACACACACACACACACACCCCTAGAAAATTTCTTGAAGAGAATGAAATTCAGTCCTAACCTAGTTTTTGCCCACCGCTAATCTCCAGATAGGGTAGTTTTTGAAAGGTCTGCCCACCAAAATTTTGGGAATGAGGCAGACAAAAATACAATTTTTGTATTCGCCATTACTCTTTTCTAAATATCAGTGCTTAGTGCTATTCCATCTTCCCTTAACCACAATTGTATATTGTAATTGTGGAGAATATACAACTTATGTTTTTGGTTTAATAGGATTGAGACCTGTAATTGAAGTTATAGCCTATCACACCTCACTCAGATATAATGGTGCTTGAGTTTGTTGATATAGCTGGATAGAACATGTGAAGGGAGTATATTTTGTCAGTAAGAAGGTAAATATATCTAATATTTGGTGATCAGAAAGGAGACCGCGATAGACTTATCAAGTGTCTACATTTATCCTAGTGAACTTGTAGGCCCTATTTTGGTACATTGTTCTATTTGTATCTCTTTATAATTCCAATTTATCATAATCATTATAGCTTTATTGAAAGTCTTAAAATACAATAAATTCTTCCAATTTTTTCTTCAAATAAATCTTGATAGCAAAGTCCATTTTACTTCTATAAAAGTGTTAAAATTCACATTATCAGTTTAAATACATGCACACACACACGCATGCACATGAACACATTGATTGTTAAGATTTTTCTTGGGATTAAAACAATCTATATATACCAATTTGGGAGAGCTGCCATGGTTACATTATTGGAGCTTCTTGGCCAGAAATATTATGATATTATTCCGGCCCAGAATAATATTATATTATGGCCCAGAAATATATAATCCTTCATTTATTTAGGTATTCTTTACTGATCCTCAGTTGTTTTATATATTTCCATAAAAACATCCATCATGAAATATACTTTTAAAATTCTTGCTTAAATTTATCTAGATAATCTTTGTTTTGATGCTATTAGAAATCAGATCATTCAATTTTCTGTTCATTTTGTATAGAAACATATTAATATTTTTAGCTTATTGATTTTAGTTTCTTCACAAACTTTCTTATTTAAAATAACATATAACCATAGTAGCTTTTAGATATTTTTTCATGTCTGTCATATATTAATGACTTGTTATTGTTTTCTAATTTATTTATTTTCATTGTTTTTCATATTTTATTCTACCTGTGCATGACTTAAAAATATTAAGTGGAATATGTTTTCAGTTTTAATAGTAAAACACATTATATTGTCTATTTTCTCAAAGGTAATACTGTCAGTGTCGCCACTAAGTCAGATAATTGTCATCTATTTTTATATTGCAAGTTATTACCTTCCAGTTAGAGAAGTAGATGTCTTTGACTTTATGTTAACAAAGTACAATGTAGTTAATTAATTAAAGTTGATTAAAATATTATAGAAATATTATCAGGCTATAAGTATATTTTGAAAACCGCATTTAGCACAGCTCCCTGACAAACTTTCTCTGATAGAAAGTTCTATACTATGCTGTTTATACTATGGCTAGTGAACCATTGAAATGTGCCTAGTGCGACTAAGGAAGCAAGTTTTTATTTTATTTACATTTAATTAATTTAATTTAAAAAACTATATGTAGCTATTGGTTTCTATCTAATGGATATCACAGCATTTGAGAAATTATCTCAGCCAAACTGGCTGTATCTAGCACAAACTTACAATTGAAGCTGTCAAGACTTAAGAGAATAAAGAGTTAAAAAAATCAAGAAACCTTTTTAAAATCTTCACTTTTCTCACACAAATATCCAAAATTTTAATCATTGCAAAAGCAGAGGTAGAAATCTATTGTTATTCTCAAAAGAGTGAGACATTTTTCATCTCCATGGTACGCTAAGAATCCTGATATTCTTCTCAAATAATATGTTTGTGGCCATGCCTGTACTTAACATAAAATGTTTCTGCTTTGTCACATATTTCATTAGAAAAATCTTCGGCTGCGTGCAGTGGCTCTGGACTGTAATCCCAGCACTTTCTGGGAGACCAAGGTGGGCGGATCACCAGGTGAAGAGATTGAGACCATCCTGGCCAACACGGTGAAATCCTGTCTCTACTAAAAATTCAAAAATGATCTGGGCATGGTGGTACATGCCTGTAGTCCCAGCTACTCAGGAGGCTGAGGCAGGAGTATTGCTTGAACCTGGGAGGCAGAGATTGCAGTGAGATGAGATCATACCACTGCACTCCAGCCTGTCATCTTATTTTGTCCAAAACAAAAAAAGAAAAAGAAAAGAAAAGAAAAATCCTTGAGCATTTTGGTTGACTGCTAAGGAATCTGATAAACTCACCTGCTCAAAAGTATTAATAGTTCCTGCAGTTTAAAAGAATGCTCCTTCAGACCTATTTACATAAGTTGGAACTTCCAGAAATATTATCTTGTGAAAAAATGAATTTCAAACAGTCTTCTGCCAAGGAAAATGTCTTTATGAAAGGCCAATTATTCACGAGCCTATAATAAACCACATATTAAGAAGGACCCTGAGGATTGAATGAAAACAAAGAGTAATGAAAGCAAAGCTACATGTGCTTGCTAATATCCAAAATTCAATGAGGCTTGCTACTCACTGACTTCTGTTGAAAAAGGGGAATGTGGTGGAATAACAAGAGGATTAAGCCTAGCATGGATATTGATGGCCAAACATTCACTCATCTCTGGTTCTCAAGTATGGTTTCTAGTGTGTGTTTTGATTCTCCATGATGTTTGCACCCCATTAAGTTCTCATTTTGGTCTTCTGCTTAACAAGATTAATTTAATGGATCATATCTTATACTTATTAAAGTCATTTTTATTAAAATGTGATTTACTATCTGGCTTTTTTCTATCTCTTGCTAGGATGGAAACGGAGTTTTAAGCTGTCTACCAAACCAACTTATGAGAAAAATACTTTAAAGAAATTTTGTGAGTTCTTGGAATTCGGCATTTTGGGCAAGAACATAAAGAAATCAGTTAATCTAACCAGGCTTTCTTTGAAAGGTTGTGTAGTGTCATTTGATGAGATCATTCAATCTGCTTTTAGTTGTCCTCACCACATCCATCCACTTATAAAATATTAACTTTTTATGTGAGATGAGAACAGATTTACTGAGATACCAAATATAGCTTAACTTCAGACAAAAAGGAAAAAGAAATCCAGAAGCTATTTATATAAGGTAGTTATTCATTTGTATAAGTGAACGGAGAAATTAAAAGGAGAAGCCATGATATTGTCGAGATGTTAACCCGCTTTCACAACAGTGTTTCTATTTCTACACTTGGAACTGATTTACTGCTTGAAAGATTAGAGAAGACATAGAGTATACTGCAATGCCCTTGAAATATTTTGACATCTGGAATTCCAGATATCTTTAATGACTTCATTGGATGATTCTTAAAAAGCAATGATTTTATTCCCTTCATAAATTAGGTGAAAATCACATTAAGTAGAGAGTGAGACAAGAAGAGAAGGAAGTGGCTTGACTTTTTAAAAGCAGTTTGGAAAGAGAAATGGGTGTCTGCTGACATCGAAGCAACAGCTAGGCCTCCATCCACTGCTTCTAATTATATTCCCTATGCCAAAATCAGACAAGTCAGACATTATAATGAAATGAGATATAAAACACTAGAGGGGAAAAAACTAGTTAAACTCATAATTAAAACCAAGACTTGCTGTTTGAAACTGGAAATCTCCCACTATGAATTTAAAAATTTGCAATATAAGCAAACTGAGTTTTATTAATTATTGCAGCAACAGGAAACTCTACTCAGATAATTCTGGAATGGTTTCATTTGAAAGTAAATTAGCAGGTTTTTTATTTGCTTGTTTCCTGCTGATGGTTTGGGCTTAAAGTCCTAGGGTAGAATTATAGAAGTAGGATGTGATCTTGAGTTGCTAGAATTATTAAGGTGAGAATCTCTAAAATAGAGTAGTCCCGAGTAAAGAAGAAAGCATTATGTGAGTCACAAAACACTCTGCAATTGCAGTCCCAAAACTGATGGATTTTTGGTGCCTATTCTCAGTCTTTCCTAACTGATGGGAAGAATTGTTCAGCCACTAAAGCAGCCATGTTCAGATGTACACCACTGTTGTGATTTCTAGATAATATTGTCATCTCAGAAAAATCAGTTTTCAATTGGACAGTGGACTGATCTTCCTATTCCTTTTATAGAGTGATGAGTTCATTTCTGTTGAGTGGTGGATCATTTGACATGAGAGCAGCTGCAGAAGAGCACTGAGACTGTGGAGAAATCACGCATGAGAATGGCAACACACAGTGACTAGTATCAAAATGACCTGGAGCCATCCTAAAACACTCCGTGCCATAATCTGAATTACTAAACCCAGGTAAAGAAGAATCCAATTCCATCTGCCTTAGAGAGCCAGGTGACTATCTCCTTAAGTCTAAAGATTTTTTTTTTTTTTTTAACATGGGCACTGATAGCCATTCAAATGTATTGGTCAGCTCAGACATCCATAATAAAATGTCACAGATCAGGTGGGATAAGCAACAAAAATTTATTTCCTCACAGTTCTGGCGGCTACAAGTTCAAGATCAACATGCGAGCAGGGTTGATTTCTAGTCCAGCCTCTTTGTGCTATGTCCTCCTATGACCTTTCCTCTGGGCATGGGTTGAAAGAAAAAGGAATTGCTGATATCTATTCCCCTTCTTATACTGATGCTAAACTTAACAGATTAGAGCCCCATCATTATGAATTTATTTAACCTTAATCACTTCCTTACTCTATCCCCATATATAGTCATATTAAAATTCAGGTATTTGAGCCATTTTCTGTGTAAATATAACTTTCTTTGTCTTTGGCCAAGTAGCAGCTCTAATGTGGGCAATCAAATCTACCATCCAGACTATGTTAAGGTCCTTTAGTGCTTTTTAAAGTTTCTGTTTTGTTAATTATACTTCAGGAATAGCTACATTATTTCAGATATTTTAATTATTTTTTAATTTATTTTTTTGCTGAACCAGACTTTAAAAATAGAAGAACCTCTCAACATGGTATTAATTGATACTGGTCAAATATACTGAGATTATGGATTCCTAGGACTGTTCAAATTTATCAGTACATTTATGCCTATCCCATAAGGATTCAGAGAAATTTTAACAATTGCTTTCAACACAAAACAAGACAGTAGCTTCTGCCTACTAGGGCTAGCATCCTTTGTATGGCAGTCAAATTTTGAAGAAAATGGTGATTTGAGGCCAATTGTGGTGGCACATGCCTGTAATCCCAGCAGTTTGAGAGCCTGAGGCCGATGGATTGCTTGAGCCAGGAGTTTGAGACAAGCCTGAGCAATACAGTGAGACCCCCTTCTCTAAGAAAAAAAAAATAAATAAATAAAACTAAAATTAGCCATGTGTGTTGATGCATGCCTGTGGTCCTAACTACCCAGGAGGGTGAAGCAGGAATGATCACCTGAGCTGGGCAGGTTGAGGATACAGTGAGCTGTGATCCCTGCCACTACATTCAAGCCTGGGTGACAGAGNAAAAAAAAAAAAAATAAAGAAAGAGAAGGAAGAAGAGGAAAGGAAGAAAGAAAGAAAGAAGGAAAGAAAGAAAGAAAGAAAAAGAAAGAAAGAAGAAAGAAAGACAGAAAGAAAAAAGAAAAGAAACGAAAGGAACGGAAAAGAAAAGAAAAAGAAAGAAAAAGAAATTGGAGGGAAGGAAGGAAGGAAGAAAGAAAGGGAAAAGAAAAAATAAAAGAAAATGGTTGTTTTCAGACATAATCAGAGGGGGAAGATGATTGTTAGTAAAAGAAATTTGGGTGAAAAAGAGTAAAATCTTATAGTGTGGTAGCACAAGAAACAAGAAAAGAAATTGTGGAATAAAGAAAATGCTAAAAGAAACAAGACTTTGGCAAATTAATAAATGAGACAGTCTTTAGAGTTTTAAGTTTTTTTAAATTAGCCATGACCAAAGAGTCCATTATTATAAATATTTTGGAATCAGAAGTATATTTAGAATCTTCATATACCATTTTAAAAACACTTAACACTAAATAATAAGGATATTTTCCCTCCAGTTACTTCTAAGATAAACATTTTTACTTATACTGAAAATTTTCAAAGGGGCCAGTATAATTCCAAAATATTATTGATGACATATGGTAAGAGATTTAAATAATTTAAGTTATATTAAGAACCTATATCTGGAACAGGTGTCTAGCCTGGTAGAGACATGACTTGAACTAAAAATTTTAAAAGCTCCTGAAATTGTATAACTTTCTGTTGAATGTATTTCTTCTGCACTTTATTAGGCCTGATGCCTGACTAGAGGGTTTGACATCTGTAGCCTACCTTCTAACTATTTATGAGCCTAAGAAGACAGATTTTTGGGGGATTTTCCTTCCCAAATCAACTCTTAGGAATACAAGGTCATGATACAATCCACAGAACTCATGTAAGCTTTTTGGATAGTGACCTAGAGCAAAGTTTATCCACTAAAGGACACTGACCTGATAGACATAGAGACTTGTTAGAACTTAGAGAAGGTTTTAGTTATAGATTTATTGAGAATCTCATTCAAACATGACAAACATGAGATTAGATGAAGAATGTAATGTCACAAAGAATTTTTAGACAGATAATTCTAACGAGGGAAAATGTTCTGAAAGTTAAACTCTAGTTTTTCAGGGACATAAATAAAACTAATTGTTTGAGAATTTTAATGTATATGAGACTTAAACTCACCTTGGGTCAGGATTGTCAAGCACAAGAGATTAAACGGCTTCAAGAGATACATTCCTAAAAACTGTCTGCTTAAATGGTCCTAGGCTGTGTCATGAATATTCACTGCTGAGTCTCAATGCCTCCCCAAATTATAAAAATCCCCTTTCTTAAGTGAAGTATCCCATTATTTTAGAATCACACTGAGTTTAGTTGGATTTCTATAGCAATGAAAAGCACTACCCAGGTAATTATGAAATGGTATCAATGTAAGGGAAATGAGCATATAGTTTTTCTTGCTTATGGGTTCCACAACATTTCTTCAAGTATTGCCTGATTTGTTAAGGTGAGATTGTTTCCAAGTGAGGAAAGGTTCTAAGAGAAGAAAGTTTTAGACAAGCCACAGGCATTCTGTGGTTCTAATTGCAGAGCTAATGATCATACTTCTTCATTCTTGCATCGCTGGTGAGGATGTTTGCTTTGGTACCCAACACAAACATACTAAACAAATAAGGTATACTGAGAGCTACACAAATGAAAAACAGTTACCAAAACTTAAAAGGAGAGAAGTAAATTAATGAAGGGATGAAGCTGGAAAGAAAAAATAAGGGAACGGCATGAAAGAAGGAAGGATAAAAGAAAAATAATAGAAAATGACTTTTTAAAATCCTATTGTAATGATAAATAATCAAGATAACAGTAGCAGAGCATTATTTTAAAAGTAATAGAAAAACACGAGAAGTTCAGAAACGTTGAGGAATTAAAACTACAAAGAAATATAAAGGGGAGACTACTAACTTCTAAACATACAAATCTTTCTCAACATTCATTGTTTTGAAGAATTCCATGTGCACTCCAACTGCTACCCTTGCCTTTTTTTCTTAACCAGTAATCAATAAAAAGTAAATAAAATTAATAGAAGGTGGAAAAATTAAAGAAGTATATGTAAAAAATAAAATGGAACTATGATTAGGAAAAAAAATGCCTTAGAGAAAAGGAAGAGGAGGATTAGAATGTCTTGCTAAGGATGAGAACAGTTTGATGGCTGGTGGTAGAATTTAAAGGTTTTTGTTTGCTTTTTTATTTATGAATGGGCATATTATCAAATATTTAAAATTTTGTCCTAAAATGGATTTATTTGCTTTATAATTAACTTTTTTGAAAACCAAAGTAAACAAGAAGAAGTGTTTTAAAATCTCTAGAATTGTTGGGCTAGGAAAAAAGTGGCTAAAAGGCAGGAGGAGAGGGATGACATTTGTTTTGGCCAACATGCACTGGGTACTTTGCTTAAAATTGTATATATATACACACAAACACATATATATGTACATATACATATATATAAATATTATCTTGTTCATTTTTACTAGGATACTGCTAAGTAGTTACACATTTTTGTGTACATTACATGCAGAAAAGTGCATAAGTCTTAAGTGTTCAAAAAGTGATCATACTTATTTAACAGTTACCTGGATTAAAGAACAAAATATAATCACCATCCTGGCCTCATTTCTAATATCTATTTTTGACTTATAGCAATAAACACATAATATTAGTTGATTTCACAGATGAAGAACCTGAGATTTAAAGATAATATAAGACCATATCATTATTATACAAGATATTCAAATATTGAAGAGCACTGTAATCATATTTCATGTTCTTCTATGATCTGATCATTGGCTACCTTCTATCCAATTTTATTTGCTAAAAAATGCTTATTGTTTTTCAATAAAATCAGTCAACTTCTCGCCTAGAGTCTTTCTAATTGAATTTCTTTCTGCCCAGACATACTGAGATATTTGTGTGGCCTACTTTTCTCACACAAGTCTTTGAGCAATTGCTCAAATTATAACTATTATATAGTTATGTGTTCATCTGTTTATTGTCTGCTACCTCACTAGAATGTAAACTTTAGGTAGTTTGTCAGTCTTGCTACTGGTCTGGCAATACATTGAATATTGTCTGATGCAGAGCAGGTGGCTCAGTAAGTATTGGTTAATTGAATTACTAAGAAGAACATTGGCAACCACAGATCAAATCAAAGTCAAGGCAAATAAGAAAAAATAATGGGAAATTGCTTATAACATCTTGTCTCTAATCAACTAACTGAATTCAAAAATGGGTTCTGAGAGTCACTTTAAAAATTTCCACATAATATAATCTCAAAGCTAAAATGGCAACAAAACTGTATGCATAAGCTACCTCAGAAGAAAGTGAACATAATAGCATTCTTTGTTCAAATGAATATACGGTTAGTACCCACGATGTTGTTCTTACCATACATTGATATAAAAATGGCAGAAATCAAGAGAAGTGTAAAGGAAGTCTTCAGTAAAACAAGCACACAGCTAAGCTTGGAAAGCTATCATGTAGGTTAATATTATGTGTCACAATGCTTTGTCCTCTTGGAAAGCAATCATCACATTAAGAGGAAAATTACAAGAGAATACAAAATTGCATACACCCTATTTGAAAATCTAATTTAAATTTTAACTTCAGTGAGGTAGACTGAGTTCAGAGTCAGCATAAATCTCTGTCCTCACTGGCCTATAAAGGCACTGCACCCTGCCACTATCTAGTTTAAATATCCTCAGTGTGGAAGGTCATGACCATCAGTGCTAATAACACACACAGACAGCAACGATGAAGGAGCCCGTTGCCTCCATAAAATCAATATATTGAGAACAGAGAAGAAAAGGTGAATAAATGAGGAAAGAGACTAACATTGACTTTTGTATTTCTCTCCTTCTTTTGGCTCTCTCATTTATGTCTGCCCTTGGGGTACATTTTTAGTTCCATTTTAAGGAAAAGTTTACTTGAGGGGTATCACTTGATTTTTCAAGAATGACCAATAATTGAGAAGAAAAGAAAAATTTCCACTATCAGTGTCAGACATTAACTTGCACCTTTCCCTGAAGCAACTGTTTTTAATCCAGAATTCCAAAAACAAATGCCTCAACTTGTTTGTGTGTTGGCATTATTAATACAGTATTTTTTTCCAAGTTTTAGATTCACAGAGAAATTGTGCAGAACTGTAGATTTCCACTGTACCCCTCATACATGAGTTTCCTAGTATTAAAATTGGACACTTGAGTGGCACATTTGTAAACATTAACTAATTGATATCTATACATTATAATTAATTGAAGTTTATAGTTTATTCAGATTTCCTCAGTTTTTACCTAATTTTTTTTTCTGTTCCAGGATCCCTTCCAGGATATCACATTGCACTTGGTAATCATGTTGCCATAGGCTCCTCAGGTCCGTGACAGCTTCTCATACTTTGTTACTGATGCCTCTGAAAATTTTGAAGAGTACTTGTAAGGTATACTGTAGATGCCCTGCTAATACAGTTTGTCTGATATTTTTCTCATGATTACATTGGAGTTATGTTTTAGAAGGAAGGCTACAGAGATAAAGTGCTATTTGCATCCTATAATATCAAGGGTACATACTATCAATATGGTTTATGACTATTAATGTTGACCTGGATCACCTGGCTGAAATAGTATTTGCCAGATTTCTCCAGGGTAAAGTTACTCTTTTATTTCTTTTCTATACTGTACTCTGAAATGCAGAGGCCACACTTAAGAGATGAGAAGTTATGCTTTCTATCTTTTAGGCTACAGTATGTACATAATTAATTAAAAATACTTCTGCATCGGAGATTTGTTCTTTCACCATTTAGAATTCATTGATTGACACCAGTATCCTAAGTCTACATTCAGTAGCAATTACTGTATACTTTTAAATTGATTGAAGTTTAATATAACAAGAATAAATAAGCATATAGCTGAACTCAGAGAGAGAGAGAGAGAGAGAGAGAGAGAGAGAGAGGGAGAGAAGCCCAGTTTCCAGAAATAAAAATATGAAAGAAAAAAATGTCCTCTAAAATATTAAGGAAGTTCCCTTCTATTTCTAGTTTTTCTAGTTTTCTGAATTTTTTTTCATGGAAGGTTGTTGAATTTTGGCAAATATCTATGGTTTGTCAATTGAGATAATCATAGTTTGTTCATTTATGGTTTTTCTCCATTCTATTAATGTAGAGTATTACATTGATGTTCTTATATTGACTAGCCCTTGAATCTTGGCATAAATCCCACTAGGTCATGGTGTCTAATCCTTTTAGTATGCTATTGGATCCCATGTGACAGTATTTCATTGAGGGCTTTTGTATCTACATTCATAAAGAATATTGTCTGGTAATTTCCTTGTGATGTTTTATCTGGCTTTAATATCAGGCTAATGTTAGGCTAATAGTATGAGTTGGAAAATGTTCCTTCCTATTCTGTAATTTTAAGCTTTTGAGAAGGATTGGTGTTCATTTTTTATTAAATGTTTGGAATGGCTGTTAAAATGTACCAGTGAAGCTATCTGAAATTTTCTTTGTTGAGAGGTTTTTGATTACTGATTCAATCTCTTTGCTTATTATAGATCTGTTGTGATTTTCTAATTCCTCCTGGGTGAACATAAGTAATTTATATGTCTAGGAATGTGTCCATTTCATTTAGATTATATAATTTGTTAGTACAATTTTTATAGTATTGTCATATTTGTATTAGTTTAAGGTCAATAATATTCCTACTTTCATTTCTGATTTATGTCTTCTCTCTTTGTTCTTTGTTAGTCTAGTTAAATGTTTGTTAATTTTATTCATCTTCTTAAATAATCAAATTTTGGTTTTGTTGATTCTGTTATTTTTCTATATTCCACTCAATTTATCTTCACCGTATCCTTTATTATTTCCTTTCTTCTGCTAGCTTTTGGTTTGTTTATGCTTCTTTCTCTAATTCCTCAGAATGTGGAGTTGGGCTACTGTTTTTAGATATGATTTCTTTTTCAATGTTGGCATTTATAGCTACAAATTTTATTCTCTGTGAACTTCCTTAGCTGCATTTCCTAAATCGTGGTATGTTATCATTTTTATTCCTTTTGAAAAATTACCTCATTTAATATGTAATTTCCTCTTTGGCCCTTTTAAGAGTTTGTTGTTTAATTTACATATGTCTATAAATTTTCTGGTTTTCTTTCTGATATCGATTTGTAGTTTCAATTGTGCTCATAAAAGATACTTTGTGAGGGTTCCTGGGCAAGACAGCTAAATAGGAACACCTCTGGTCTGCAGTTTCCAGCAAGATCAATGCATAAGGTGGGTGATTTCTGCATTTCCAACTGAGGTACCCAGTTAATCTAATTGGGAATTGGTTAGACAGTGGGTGCAGCCCATGGAGGGTGAGCAGAAGCAGGTGGAGCATCACCTTACGTGGGAAGCACAAGGGGTCAGAGAGCTCTCTCCCCTAGCCAAGGGAAGCCATAAGGAACTGGGCCAATATTCAACACGCTTAAAGCAAAAATTTTCAATCCAGAATTTCGTATTCAGCCAAAGTAAGCTTCATAAGCAAAGGAGAAATAAAATCCTTTACAGACAAGCAAATGCTGAGAGATTTTGTCACCATCAGGTCTGCCTTACAAGAGCTCCTGAAGGAAGCACTAAATATGGAAAGGAAAAATCAGTACCAGACACTGCGAAAACATACCACATTGTAAAGACCATTGACACCATGAAGAAACTGCATCAATTAACGGACAAAATAACCCACTAGCATCATAATGACAGGATCAAATTCACATACAACAATATTAAACTTAAATGTTAAGAGGCTAAAGGCCCCAATTAAAAGACACAGACTGGCAAGTTGGATAAAGAGTCAAAACCCATTGGTGTGCTGTATTCAGGAGACCCGTCTCACATGCAAAGACACACACAGGCTCAAAATAAAGGGGTGAAGAATATTTACCAAGCAAATGGGAAAAAAAAGGAGGAGTTTCAATTCTAGTCTCTGATTAAACAGACTTTAAACCAACAAAGATTTTTTTAAAAGAGGAAGAAGATCATTACATAATGGGAAAAGGATCAACCCAACAAGAAGAGTTAATGATTCTAAATATATATACACCCAATGCAGGAGCACCCAGATTCATAAAGCCAGTTCTGAGTGACCTACAAAGAGACTTAGACTCCCATACAATAATAGTGGGAGACTTTAACACCCCACTGTCGATATTAGATCAATGAGAGAGAAAATTAACAAGGATATTCAGGACTTGAACTCAGCTCTGGACCAAGCAGACCTAATAGACATCTACAGAACTCTCCACCTCAAATCGACAGAATATATGTTCTTCTCAGCACCACATCACACTTATTCTAATATTGACCACAAAATTTGAAGTGAAACACTCCTCGCCATATGCAAAAGAATGGAAATCATAACAATCTCTCAAAGCACAATGCAATCAAATTAGAACTTAAGATTAAGAAACTCACACAAAACTGCACAACTACATAGAAACTAAACAATCTGCTTCTAAATCTGCTGGGTAGATAACAAAATTAAGGCAGAAATAAATAAGTTATTTGAAACTAATAAGAACAAAGACACAACATACAAGAATCTCTGAAACACAGCTAAAGCCGTGTTTAGAGGGAAATTTATAGCATTAAATGCCCCCAGGAGAAGGCAGGAAAGATCTAAAATCAACACCCCCACATCACAATTAAAAAGGCTAGAGAAGCAAGAGCAAACAAATTCAAAAGCTGACAGAAGACAAAAAATAATAAAGATCAGAGCAGAACAGAAGGAGATAGAGAAACAAAAAACCCTTCAAAATATAAATGAATCCAGGAGCTGGTTTTATTTTATTTTATTTTTAGATTAACAAAATAGATAGACTGCTGGCCAGACCAACAAAGAAGAAATGAGACAAGACTTAAATAGATACAATAAAACTGATAAAGTGGATATTACCACTGATCCCATATAAATATACACTACCATCAGAGAATACTATAAACACCTCCATGCAAATAGACTAGAAAATCTAGAGGAAATGGATAAATGCCTGGAAACATACACCCTCCCAAGACTAAACCAGGAAGAAGCCAAATCCCTGAATAGACCTATAACAAGTTCTGGAATTGAGGCAGTAATTCATAGCCTACCAACCAAAAAGCCCAGGACAAGACGGATTCACAGCCACATTCTATAAGAGATACAATGAGGAGCTGGTGCAATTCCTTCTGAAATTATTCCAACAAATAGAAAAAGAGGGACTCCTCCCTAACTCATTTTATGAAGCCAACATTATCCTGATAACAAAACCTGGCAGACACAAAACAAAAAAAGAAAATTTCAGGCCAATATCCCTGATGAACAACAATGAGAAAATTTTTGATACAATACTGGCATGCCGAATTAAGCAGCATATCAAAAAGCTTATCCATCATGATCAAGTTGGCTTTATCCCTGGGATACAAGGCTGGTCAACATATGCAAATCAATAAACGTAATCCATCACATAAACAGAACTAAAGACAAAAACTGTACTATTATCTCAATAGATACAGAGAAGACCTTCAATACAATTCAACACTCCTTCATTCTAAAAACTCTCAATAAACTAGGTATTAATGGAACATATCTCAAAATAAGAAGAGCTATTTATGACAAACCCACAACCAATATCATACTGAATGGGCAAAAGCTGGAAGCATTCCCTTTGAAAACTGGCAAAAGACAAGGATGTCCCTTCTCACCACTCCTATTCAACATAGTGTTGGAAGTTCTGGCCAGGGGAATCAGACAAGAGAAAGAAATAAAGGATATTCAAGTAGGAAGAGAGGAAGTCAAATTGTCTCTGTTTGCAGATGACATGATTGTGTATTTAGAAAACTCATCATCTCAGCCCAAAATCTCCTTAAGCTGGTAAGCAACTTCAGCAAAGTCTCAGGATACAAAATCAATGTGCAAAAATCACAAGCATTCCTATACACCAATAATAGACAAATAGAGAGCCAAATCATGAGTGCGCTCCCATTCACAACTGCTACAAAGAGAATAAAATACCTAGGAATACAACTTACAAGGGATGTGAAGGACCTCTTCAAAAAGAACTACAAACCACTGCTCAAGGACACAAGAGAGGACACAAACAGATGGGAAAACATTCCATGCTCATGGCTAGGAAGAATCAGTATCATGAAAATGGCCATACTGCCCAAAGTAATTTATAGATTCAATGCTACCCCATTATCTTCTCTTAACATATTGTATTTGTCATTTTGTGTGTGTGGTTGTCTCACAACTTGCACTATTGATTGCTGTTGCCTCTGCATCTAGTTCAAAAACACTGGGGTAAGCTAGATTTTCACTCAGAAAGGAGAGCTAGCTGTAAATTGGAAGAAAAGGTGGAAAGAAATTAAATATATAAAGTTAAACCAAAACCCATGAAGACTGATTGGAATGTGCACCTCCCTCTCATCACCCTGGATATTCTGGTGGCTTGCAGTAGAAGCTGGAACCCTCCATTAGAGAACTGCACTTCTTCCTAGCCTAGAACTAGAAGGAGGAAATTGTGTAGAAATTAGAAGGGCTACAAATCAGGGTGCTGCCTCACATCAGCATGATGAGCCAGAAGGTTAGAGCCATGTGAAATAGTGACTGGCACCTTGTACTAACCTCCAGAGCATAAAAATGACTGCTGTATCTCATTCATCTGCCACACCTGACATACCTTTCTCTTGTGACAAATTCTAAAGTGGAATTATCTAGACAAGGAAAATTCCAGGAAATGTGTTTTCTGCTCATCTAGGTCAAATGTAAGCAAAACCATAACACCTCAGCATCCCAAAATAAAATGAAGGAACGGCTAACCATCTAAAATAGCAAATTAGAAATAAAATGAACATCAAATAACTTAATTCTTGCAGATGTTGAAGGATGAAAAGTTTGGTTATGGGAATTCAAGAAGGGCATTGGAAAAGATTTTAAGTTGAAGATTAATGTTTGACACAATTTTGATAAGGAGGGAGAATGAGGTGAGAAAGGAGTTTTTGTGGCCCATATAATAAATAGGAGAGATAATATGACAAAAATATGGTCATAAGAAATGGAAACATAGATAATGGGACATAAATAAACTGCTCTGACTAGAAATGGAAACAACAAATAGGTGAGCAAGAGAAAATAAACCTATAAAGGAAATGTAAGACAGTTTGACAATTGACTGGAATTGCCATATAGAAATTTAGATAATGTTCTGTACTCAGTACTGAATTGTGAACAATAGCAAAAGCAGTATTTTAAGAAAATTAAACAGTAATTTTCAATAAATTTTACATGAAGGCAAATACAAAAATAAAGCCTATTTCAATATTCCTGAAATGAGGATATTTCACCCCAACAGTATTTTTGGTATCTTATCACCAAGTTAATAAAAAATATTGAGAAAAAAATTGATAATTTTTTTCCAAGCAAGAAAAAATAGGTCTTATGGACTGAGCCCTAGCAGAGTGAGAGAAAAGAAAGCAAAGGTAAACTCTAGTTCACAATGTTATGATAGCTGGAGGTTCGTAGCTTTGGAAACAAAAGAATTCAACTTAATTTGTGTGATATGTAAAGTGAAGCTGGTAAGGCCAGTTCTGCTATACAGTTGTAGGTCACTTCCACTACAACGCAGAAACAGAATAAACCTGAGTCTCTAGAATTCTAGGTACACTGAACTATTCAGAAAGTAGCTAAGGTAGTTGGAATTAAATCTCTCAAATGTGCTTCTTAAAAGACATCATAAAACCATTCTCATTAAAAGATAAATATTCTACAATATGCTCCAATTGGAAATTAATTATAATGCCAGGTGTGGTGGCTCACGCCTGTAATCCCAGCACTTTGTAAGGCCGAGGTGAGTGGATCACAAGGTCAGGAGATTAAGATCATACTGGCCAACATGGTGAAAACCTGTCTCTACTAAAAATACAAAAAATAGCCTGGTGTGGTGGCATGCACCTGCAGTCTCAGCTACTCAGGAGGCTGAGGCAGGAGAATCACTGGAACCCGGGAGGCGGAGGTTGCAGTGAGCCAAGATTGCACCACTGTGCTCCAGCCTGGGCAACAGAGCAAGACTCCATCTCAAAAAAGAGAAAGAAATTAATTATAAATAAATTATTATTTGAGTGTTTCTTTTCTTCTGGATGATCAGTTTATTATAAAATGTGTTGTCAAATATTCAAAGAATGCCACTCTTCCTGGATGAGTAACCTGAATCATTTCTGCCTTTTCTACCCCAGATGATCTCAAATAGAGTCTTTCCTTAGAGATTTTCATGAGCATGGCATTTAACCCTGTGATTAAAGCCATTAAAAATAATTTGAGCTTTCTTGCTTAAGTAATTCATTTTATATTATTATTGTAAATGTCACTACCTTCACTTTAAAGAAGTTAAGAAATTAGAGGGGTCTGATCTAAAACAAAGCCAGTAGGTGAGAAAGAGGGAGAGAGGGAGAGAGGGAAAGAAGGAAAGAAGCAAGGGAGGGAGGGAGAGAGAGAGGGAGGGAGGGAGGGAAGGAAGGAAGGAAGGAAGGAAGAAAGAAAGAAAGGAAGGAAGGAAGGATTGATCCTGAGGGAGGGAGAGAGGGAGGGGGGGGAAAGGAAGGAGGGAAAAAAAAAGAAGGAAGAAAGGTAAAAGTAATTGTTAACCCTCTTGTGACATAGGGTTTTCTCGTTACTACTTTTATTGGTATGGTTCTTATTTTAAAAGTTGACAAATTTTTTGTAAGGATAGAATTCAATGTGAAACCTGAGTATAGATCAATATCTACTTCTATTTACATGGAAGTGGCTTTGTTCAGTTTAAAGTTGATTAGAGTTTAAGTAAACAATTTACTTCAGTGGCCAGGCCAAAAAAGAAGAAGGAGAAGAAGGAGAAAGAAGAGAAAGAAGAAGATAGAAGGAGGAGGAGGAGGAGGAGGAGGAGGAGGAGCAGGAGAGGAGAAACTTTACTAAGGCAAAAAGAGTAGGTGGAATAAGTAAAGAATTATTAGAGAAAAATATGTAATTAATCAGAATGGTTGGGGGAAAATAAAGCCAGTTGTCTTGAGATTTTAAGATGTCAAACCTCTTTACTTGAATGTTTACATATTTCTTAGGTAGTTTGAACTGAAATGTCTCTATAATCTATTTTTAAGAACTCTGTGTGTGTGTGTGTGTGTGTGTGTGTGAAATATAACTTTAGAAAAATAGAACTTTGCCTTATTTAATTTCTATTTTTTTCTTCTTTCTTTTGAGGATAAGATAACAGGGATAGAGCAAAGAACTGCCTGTTGTTACATGTCCTTTAGAGCAAAAGGATGTTATGCTGTACCACGTCCTATTTCTCTAGTCTTTTAAAACCTGCAATCTTTTTTCAGTCTTTCTCTTTTTCTCGATTTCCTGGAAATAATTTCTCACATTTTCAAAAACTACAGACCAGTAATTTTCTAGGATGTTCTTTAATGTGAATTTGTCCAATTACATAGGCTTCATTCTATCTTTCCTCCTTTCCATATTTGTACCTCACTTCTCCAACAAATGAGAAATCTGGCTCCATTACCCATTGTTACCCACGTATGTTTAATTATTAGTTTGATCTTCTTCACTGCAGTCAATCTTTGGAATGTATTCTTGCTCTGCTTTAAAGTCTACCATGGGTGGGTCCCAGCTGCCATAGCTACCTTGCTCTGACCTTCTCCTTGCTTGGGCTTTGGCCACCATTAGGTGCCCTATTTGAGCTACCTAAAGGCTTTTTAAAACCTTTTGAAATAAACATTCTTTTTTATTTAAAATAGATTTAAATTTACAAAAATTTGCAGACAGTACAGAGAGTCTTCATATACCCCATACCAAGTTTCCGCTATTACTATTACTGTATATTAGTAGAGAATATTTATAATAATTAATGAACCAGTATTGACACACTATTATTATCCAAAGTCCAGACATTATTTAGATTCCCATAGTCTTCCCTTAATGTCCTTTTTTGTTGTTTTTGTTCTAGGACCCTACCTTGGATACCATCTTATATTTAGTCATCAGTCATGTCTTCATAGATTCCTCTTGGTTATGACAGTTTCCCAAATGTCTATTCTTTATAACGTAATTTATAGTTTTAAGGAATGCTTACTGATCTTATCAGATATTTGGTTGACTGTTTCTCAGTTGGGATATATCTGCTGGATTATACAGGAGTTACTGCTTTTGAGGAGGAAGACCAGAGGAAAAAAGTGCCATTACCATCATATCATATTGAGGGAATGTATTCTCTTCCTGGGTCCACAAGGGGGCGTAGTTTCAAAGGCAAGAACTTCCCAGCACCTTACCTCCACCCTCATCCCCATGCGGGAGCTGAGAGGTCTTTAACTTTCCCACGTGTGGGAAAAAAATCAAAGGTCAATCACTCCAGCGGAAGTTTACTCCTTTCATAGGACAGAAAATTTGAATGGGGCGGGAATTACTCCCAGGTTAAAAGCCCCCTTTTCCCACATCTGGGCGGACTCCATTTCTGGATCCTCTTCCACAACCTTGTGGGAGTTGCTCTCTCTCTCTCTTTCTTTCTCCTTTTTGTCTCTCTGCCTAAATAGATCACTTTCTGCAAAAACTCTTTGGGGTTCAATATTTACTTAAACGAGCCACCAGGCATGGTAGGGTCCTCTCCCCCATTCTTGGGTGAGTGAGGGACAAAGATTCTGGAAGAAAACATTCCATCAGGGAGCTGAGCATCCCCTGCGTCCTGGAACCTGGTCTCAATATCATATCATGTCACGTCATGTCATATCATATCATATCATATCATATCACAGGGTACACACTACCAACATGACTTACCACTGTTGATGTGAACTTTGGTCACCTGGCAGAAATAGAGCTTTCCAGGTTGCTCCACTGTAAATTTACTATTTTCCCCAATCCATATTATACTCTTTGGAAATAATTCATTGTGTGCATTCCACACTTAAAGAGTAAGGGCGATGTTACATCTCCTTGCAGGTGGAATATTTACATAAATTACCTACTGGCTTTTTGACTGAAAAGAAAAGATGGAACAAAGAAATAAGGAAGGAAAAACTTTTCTTAAAATAACTATTAACAGTATAACAAATGTGCTGCCTAGAGACATCTTCATTCAGTTATCTATCAAATGCTATATAGTGATCCCCATATAGAGAAAATCATGCTAATTAACATATGAAATGTGCTTTAAATAATTTCTCAATTACTAAAGGAAATAAGGTACATACTCAGATGTCTAAAATATAAGGTATGGGTCGAGCACAGCATGGTGGTTCATTCTTGTAATCCCAGCACTTTGGGAGGCCAAGGTGGGCATATCACCTGAGGTAAGGAGTTCAAGACCAGCCTGGCCAACATGGTGAAACCCCATCTCTATGAAAAAAAAAAAAAAAATTAGCTGGGAGTCGTTGTGTGCACCTGTAATCCCAACTACTCGGGAGGCTGAGGAAGGAGAATCAATTGAATTCAGGAGGCAGAGTTTGTGGTGAGTTAAGATCGTGCCACTGCACTCCAGCCTGGGCAACAGAGTGGGATTTCATCACAAAAGGAAAAAAACAAATAAATAAAATACAAGGTAAGACTTCTTCAATGATATAAAAGTGATTCAGAGCAAATGTTCTAGGAGTTAAGTTTATTTCTCTGGCAAATATGAAATTTTGCAAGCCATTGCCTAGTGCTACATTATTAAGAAAAACTTGTATTAAATTTAGAGCTGATTTTGCCCTAACCTGTAATTCTTATGCAGTTGGACCAAAATTCATAAAAATAGGTTCACTGACCTGGCCAAATACTGACATTTACTACCAAAGGGAGATTTGTTGTCATTGTTATTACATTTTGGTTTTTGTTTATTTTGTTTTGTTTTGTTTTGTTTGAGGTGGAGTCTCACTTTGTTGCCCAGGCTGGAGTGCAGTAGACAATCTTGGCTCACTAAAACCTCTCCCTCCTGAGTTGTTCAAGCAATTCGCCTACCTCAGCCTCTCAAGTAGCTGGGATTACAGGTGCCCACCACCATAGCTGACTAATTTTTTGTATTTAGTAGAGACAGGGTTTCACCTTGTTGGTCAGGCTGGTCTTGAACCACCCTCCTTGGCCTCCCAAAATGCTGGGATTATAGGTGTGAGAGTTTTGCTACTGATGCACAATGATGGCAAGGAGAACTCTACATGGACCCATGAGATGCACATAGGGGCTCATTATACGTCTCTAATCAGTATTTCTGTTGAAGAAAACAGTGTCTTCCGAATAAAAACAATACTCATCAAGAACTCAGATCATTAGATACAGAATATGTTGCTATAATTTTGGAATTTTGCTACTTTAGCAGTTGAGAAACATGAAATACTTAGAGTTCCATTCTAGTATAATGGTAGAATGGAAACCAGATTTCAAAATATTATAGAGAGAGTAGATATCAAAACATTTTGAACATGACTTTAAGAGTACATTCTAAATATATAATAGGAATGTGAAAAAAGAGTTGAAGGTTTGAAAATTTGGCCCAAGGAAGCTGAGTCACAGGAATTTTCAGGCATGGGGGTCAATGCTGTTCACTTTTCTACCATCACCTAATTCAGCTATTTACCTCTCGTGGGTCCCCCAAGAAAATACTAGTAGAGTTTTCTCCATCACAGGCTGAACAAATGATTTGAGAATACTGCTAGAGTCCCAAAGGCCAAAGTAACTGCATACCTCCTACCCCAAAGAGCATGCTAGCTTTCTCTGAAAAACAGAAGGCAAATTTTAAAAAGAAAAATAGGCAAAAAAGGAGGAAGTCTTCTTTGTTTTGAGGTGGAACAAGATGGTAAAAATAATGAATAAACGAATGAAAAAATTAACTAAATAAATATTCATTTGTTCATACTGATATAAGTAAACAACTGGATGGATGGATGGATAGATAGATATAAATCTGTGCAGAGAAAATTCAAATAATTTAGGTAGATGTTTTGCCTTTAAGTAGGTGGAATATAACTTCCCACTCATTAAGTGTGGATTGTGCATAGTAACTTGCTTATAAAGAGTATAGTATTGGACATAAAGGGGAAGAGAAGAGTAGCTTTACAGTAGAGAAACCTGACAAGCACCGCCTCAGCCAGATATCAAGGTTAACATCAACAGTAAGTCATACTGATGGGAGGTACTCTTGATGTAATGACAATGGCACTTTTTTCTCTGATCTTCCTCCCCAAAACCATAAACCCAATCTAATCATGGGCAAAAACATCGGACACACACATTCAGGAGTATGTTCCAAAACAGCCTGGAGGCACTTTAAAAAATGTCAAGGTCTCAGACACAAGAAAAGTTTGAGATACTGTAACAATCAAGAGGGGCCTAGAGAGACATAACAACTAAATGGAATGTAATATACTACTGGGGAGAATCATGGAACAGGAAAGCAACATTGGGTAAAGTCTAAGGGAACCTAAATAAAACATGAATTTTAGTTAATTATGTATAAATATTGTTTCATTTATTGTGACAATGGTAACATACTAATGTGAGATGTTGATTATACTCTATACTATCTTCAAAACTTTTCTGGCCGCTGAAAACTATTCAAAAATTTCAGTTTTTAGAAAAGTATCAGAGAGGAAGTAGAAGCAGATGATATTGGGGCAAAGACAAGTTAGTGAGATACAGTCTTCAGAAAACTGAAAGTACACAAGAGAGTCTTGAAAATGCATGATTTGCATGGGGTTCAAAGTGTATAAGACATAGAAGAAGAATAAAATGAATGGCAAGGGGCATCAATGTCATGGTAATGGAGTAACTGAACACTGAAAAGATAGCACACAGAGAGTGTAAATCTCTGCAACATAAATACAAACAAATAACAGAAAGGAACAGAGAAGAAAAATAGAAGTGGGAGATACGACTTAGCCATCCCTAATGAACGTAAGACCTTTTATCCTTAATGAAAAAGAAATGCTGCTCAAAACTCCACTCACACTGCCTTCAAGTTCTGGTAATTAGTTGTTGATATCTAATGTTAGACCTTAATAAGGGTGCTCATCAGACCAGATTTTTAAGGACTGATACTGTATTCTTTGAAATGTAGCATCTAGAATCTATTATTATGTGTGTTTATTAAATGAATGAATGAATCCTTATACTTTTATTACACTGACTTTCTCCTCTTTCCATACCAGTCTTCCCCCAGTGTGTGTAGTTGCCAGATCTCGTTATTATTTAGGTCATTTTTCAAATATCTTATTAGAGAGGTGTTTTCTGATCTCTGCATAAAACACATTGTCTGTTACCTACTGCTGTCTCCCTCTATTCCTTTAACCTTCTGTATTTTCTTTTTAACACATATCATATCTGACATTTTTCATTTATGTATTTCTTTGTTTATTGTCTAGTAAGATGCCAGCTCCTTGAGAGCACAGACTGTATGTCTAGTTCACTGCTGAATTATTAGCATTTAAAATATCATTGGGTATACATAAGTCACTCAATAAAAATGGGTTAGATAATTAATGAATCCACAACAGTTTAGTAATATTTCCAATTACTTGTCAGGGTAGTGTATGTAACATTAAATTTGGCTTCAGGCAGGCTCTGTTACCAAATTAACATTGAACAAAAGACTGGTCAGAGGAAGGCTATCCAGATTGTCTCTCCACCCTCACTTCATATATAAATAAGAGGACATAGGGCTACATGATTACTGTCCTGAATAGAAGCAGTTACAGTGCTACCATTATTGCAAATTATTGTATGCATTTCTAATAACAGAAAGACATTTTATTTAAATACCTACTAAATTAAGTCTTGACCAATTTAGGCTCTTCTCTTTCAATTAATTGTAATTAGACCAAAACAACCTCCTATCAGCTATGTCCATTCCTTTATCCGTGTGTAATTATGTATAAATATTGTTTCATTTATTGTTACAATGGTAACAATATCTGAATCTATTCATTTAACAGTGATATTCATGTCCCTATTATGAACAACTAATCTTGTTTCTGGTTTTTTAATGATGCAAAAAGGCACTATTTTGCTTCAAAAAGTTAGAATATGGAAACATTTGTTTTGTTTTGTTTGAAAAACTTTAATCATCATGGCTTAACGCAGAATGACATTCAGAAATATCACAATAGACTTGACAATCAGGAATGATAAATGGCTGAAAGAGTACAAAATAAACAGTCTTTAGAAAGTTAGGAAAGTCAGTAAACTTAAAGATATAAAAATTCTCCATATCCTAAGAGACAGACATACTACAAACACTTAAATTTTTTATGCAATAAAGAAAGATTTATATTTTAAGTAAGGAAATAAATGTCCAGCATCATTCTATAAGTTTGTTTGGTTGTAACAAATATAGAATCAAGAAGTGCTAAATAAAATAATTGACAATAGCTTCATACAAGTCAACGCATCTAATCAGAGTCTGTAATTACCCCTTGAACTTTTTACTTTTACTTATCTACACACCCTTCCTTTGTGGTATCATCTGTGTCAAGGCTTTAAATATCTTTTATTTACTGACACCATTCAAATGATTATGTCTCATTCTCTCAATTCCAGACTCAAATCTTGAACTACTCATCTGACATTTCCACATAGATATAGAATATTCAATCTTCAATGTATTGAATCTTTCAAACTTAACATGGTCCAAGAAAAAAAAAAAACTGCTAATTCTTCTTGCCTCCAATGTATGTGTAGCTTCTCTCTTAGCCCATCTCAGTGAATGGCAACCCCTCCTTACATTTGTCCAGACCAAAAACCTTGGAATAGCCCTTAATTCCTCTCTTTTTGTCACACTTTGTATTCAGTAAGTGAGCACATGCTAGTGGCTCTGTCTACAAAATGTACCCAGAATCAGGCACTTCCCAATACCTCCACTAGGATGCTTCTGATCCAAGGCACCATCATTTCTCTCCTTTGTTACTTGGGTTGTTTCCTAACTAGTCTTTCTGTCTGTGTCCTCAGCATCTTTTAGTCTATTCTTCTGAATGCAGCAGCCAGAGTTGTCTTGTTAAAATATGTCAGCTCATGCCACAGCTTTGCTCAACATACTTCAGTGACTTCTATCTGAGGTCAAAAGGCAAATCCTTCAGTTAACCAGGATCCAGCCAATCACCTTTCTGATCTCATCTCCTACATCTTCCCCACTCCCATCACCTTCCTCCAGCCACGCTGACTTGGTTACTTCTTAAACCCAACAACATGCTCTCTTTTCACGTTTGTGCATTTGCTGTTCCTTCTGCCTGGAATGATCTTTCCCTCAGATATAAGGTTCACTATCTCATATCTCCTCCAGATTTTATACTCACATGTCTTCTTCAGTTAAACTGTAATTTCTCCCACTCAAATCTCCTTTCCAACATGGCAGCACATATCACTACATAGCATATCAAATACTTAGCATATCTATATTTATTATTTGCCTTCTCTTTCCATCTTTGTGAAGATAGAAGTTTCTGTCTGTTTTGTTGACTAATTACTCCTCAGCACCTAGAACTGTGACATATGATAAATGCTCAAACTATGTTTTATAAATTTAATTACTAATATTAAAATAAGAAAACATTTATTAAAAACAGTTCTAGCCAAAGCTTTCAAAAAATAAGAGTAAGCAAAAAACTTGCAAGTGTTACAAATATCAGGGGCCATTTGTTTCATATAATTGCCTCTATTTTCCACATCAGCATCCATGAAGATTAGTAAAATATGTATAATATTTATGTTTTTTTTTACTGTTACTGATTTTAAAGCCCATGCATTGTCTTTGTTGATCTTCAAACCATTAAACTACAATAAGCAGCCGAGGCAAAAAGAAAGTAATACTTCTATTATGGAACCAAAAATATTTGAATAAGAGGTTCTTAAGCTAAAAGAAAAATAACTAACAGTAGGCATAGTGTGTTCATACCAAGAACCCTCAGTGATGAATACATGCTGTATTAGTCTTCTCTGGCTGTCATATCAAGAGACCATCAACTGCCAGACTTAAACAACAGAAATTTATTTTCTCAAAGTTCTGGAGGCCAGAAGTCCTAGATCAAGGTGCCATCAGCGTTTATTTCTGGTGAGGTCTCTCTTTCTGGTTTGTAGACAGCCACTTTTTTGCTGTGTCCTCTCATGCCCTTTCCTTTGTGTGCACAGAGAAAGAAAAATACCTAGTGTAGGCCAGGCGCAGTAGCTAGCACCTTTAATCCCAGTACTTTGGGAAGTCGAGACGGGTGGATCACTTGAGGCCAGGAGTTCAAGATCAGCCTGGCCATCATGGAAAACACCATCTCTACTAAAAATTCAAAAATTAGTTGGGCATGGTGTCATGTGCCTGTAATCCTATCTACTCGGGAGGCTGAGGTATGAGAATTTTTTCAGCCCAGGAGGTGGAGATTGCAGTGACTGATATTGTGCCATTGCACTCCAGCCTGAGTGATGAAGGGAAACTCTTGAAAAAGTAAAGAAAAGAAAAGAAAAAGGAAGGAAGGAAGGAAGGAAAGCAGAAAGAAAGAAAGAAGGAAAGAAAGAAAGAGAAAGAGAAAGAAAGCAAAGAAAAGAAAGAAAGAAGGAAAGGAGGAAGGAAGGAAGAAAGGAAGGAAGGAAGGAAAAGAAAGAAGAAAAGAAAGAAAGAGAAAGAGAAAGAAAGAAGGAAAGGAAAGAAGGAAAGAAGGAAAGAAAGAAAGAAAGAAAGAAAGAGAAAGAAAGATGAAGCAAGGAGGGAAGGGAGGGAGGGAGGACAGAAGGAAGGAAGGGAAGAAATAAATCAATCAATCTAGTGTAGTTTCCTCTATGTATAAGGACACTAGTTGCACAGGATTAGAATCTCACCTGTATGGCCTCATTTAACCTAACTGGCTTCCTAAAAAGCCCTATCTCCAAATAGCCAAATTGCGGGTGAGGCTTTAAAATCTGACTTTTGGGGGGGTACAATATCTTCACAATTTACACATATCCACTTTTTATGAGTCAGGATCTTTCAAATTGCAAGAAATAGAAATACTTTACCTCAGTAAATGGAGGTTTATTGTAAGATATATCTCAGGATGTAGGGTTCTAGTTTTGTTTCTCTGCTTCCTGGTGATGGCCTCCCTCTGTGTCTCATATTCAAAAGTCAGGAGCAGGACTAATATTGGCTTCATTAGTCACAAAATGTGACTAATGTGTTCTGTTATAGTGGGCCTGTTGTGCAGAGCTATTTTGTAAGACTTTTTTTTTTTTTTTTGCATGAATTCTTCACGTATAAATATCCACCTTTCTGCCTTCAACTGTCTCTGGACAAAGGGCTATGATCGTTTTATGGAGATTATACACTAAAATATTATCCCAAATAAGAAGAATTTCTTCCTTAATTATCCTTTAAAACAATTTCTACAGCAAGCAA
Source organism: Cebus imitator (assembly GCF_001604975.1). Classification (NCBI taxonomy): domain Eukaryota; kingdom Metazoa; phylum Chordata; class Mammalia; order Primates; family Cebidae; genus Cebus; species Cebus imitator. The sequence continues at coordinate 1,140,697 of NW_016107410.1, forward strand.
ATTCTAGCCGGTACCTTTCCAGGTCAGTTATGAATAAAGTTTATCTAATATAATTACATCTAGTTATTAAAGATTAAATGTCTCTTAGTCACTTGACAATTACCACATACCTCTGACACTTAACAGGCACCACTGTGTCCACTGTGAGATTGCAATGCTTACCACATATTCTATTTGCACCCCTAAATTTTCAGCCACCCAATTGAGCAATGACACTTGGCCCCAGGGCTATGCTGGAAAGTAAATATAAGGCTGAGTCAGTAAAAATAATCCTGTAGGTAAAGAAGTATTGTCTTCTAGTCTCTCCTTGTCTTTTATGACAACCAAGTGGGCCAAGTTTTTTGTAAAATGGTGTGGGCACAAGTTGATAGAACACAGATAGCATAAGCAAGAAAAAGTTTCCCTTGCCAGCCATGAATGCCATGGACAGGTTTGTTTATAAAACCTCTGATATATTGGTGTTGTTTGTAATTACAGCATAGCCTTTTTTATCTGGATTAATTATTAATGGAAGAAGAAGGGAAAGGGAGGAGGGGGAGAAGCAGAAGAAGAGTAGGAGAAGAGGAAGAAAAGGAAGAGGGAGAAGGAGAAAGAGAAGGAGAAAGAAGGAGAAAACTAAAAAAGAAAAAACTACAGAAACAAACAAAAAAGCTGGCAATGTATGTCTTTAGCTTAATTGTTAGGCTTAGTAATTGAGAATAATGGTGAAAAACTAATATAAAACCCTAAAAGGCAGTGATCCAAATAATGAAGTACCAAAATATTAGGTAATACTGTTCTCCTGCGGAAAATTGGAAGGCAAGACATATATTAATGAGCCTTTAGCTATGGACAAATACCTTTGCAAAAAACATTAGTAGTGGACTTTACTTGTTTTCAGCTGCATCAGAAAGGCACTGCAGGAAATTGCTGAGCTTATGGCAGGATTATCAATTTTATGACCAGAAATAAAAGGTACCAGAGAAATCTCAGAAATTAGCGAAGTTGCACTATTAGAAACTCCAACTTTGTTTTTTTTTTGTTGTTGTTTTTCTGGTTTTTTGGGGGGGTTATTATTATTTTTTAACCTTAGGTTCCAGGATATATGTGCAGAATGTGCAGGGTTTTTACATAAGTATACATGTGCCATGGTGTTTTGCTGCACCTTTCAACCCATCATCTAGGTTTTAAGCCATGCATGCATTAGGTATTTGTCCTAATGCTAACTTTCAGCTGCAAACAGGCAAAAACTAGAATGAGAATGACAGTGACCAACAAATTTTTAGCAAAATCTTTCGATTATTAAATTGCCTAAAAGCAAAGATCATACTAAGGTGTGGCACCCAGTAAATTTTTTCAGTCTAAAAAATTATTAGAGGGAAAGTTTATGATAATGATGTGGCTCTTTTAACTCTTCTGGTCATATAAACTCAAGATGCTTACCCTAATTCCACTCAGTGAAAAGGGCTGTTGTAGGCGGAGGGGGGGAGAAGAAGGAGAAAGTGGAAAACAAAGAGCCAAATATTATATTCATCATGAGAAATATAATTGCAATAAGACAGAAGGTTGTACAGGTTCAGTGGCTCACACCTGCAATCTCCCAGCATTTTGGGAGGCCGAGGCAGGCAGATCGTTTGGATCTGGAGTTCAAGACAAGCCTGGGCAACATGTGAAACCCCATCTCTACAAAATTTACAATCATAAACTAGGTGTGGTGGCACACCTGTAGTCCCAGCTACTTGGGAGGCTGAGGCAGGGGGATGGCTTGAGCCTGGAAAGTTGAGGCTTCAGTGAGCCATGATCCAGCCCAGGTGACAGAGCAAGACCCTGACTAAAACAGGAACATCAACAACAACAAAACCTACAGGCATAGTTGCTGGTACATGATGCAGACACAATAGAATACAAACAAATCATAGTAACCAAGGTTTAGAGTCTGGATTAAAAGAGACTGTAACTAAAAAGCATTGAGGCCCCAATCTCTGATGGCCAAGAGAAAAGTACACAACACATAAGAAAAGTGTATTTCCCAAAGTCAGTGTCAGTTACGATAAAGAAAGAAAATAGAGAAGGAGAGTTTCAGAAAGGAACAAACTATAGACAGTGAAGTCACTCTCAGGGTGACAAATGTGGGCCTGGTGAACAGTTTCCCTCTCCAAGGTGGGGGCTCACATGACATCTGCCCAGTGTGCTTTCAGAATCTGTGTGTACTTTATTCCTCTCTAGTTAGAGATGTTAATTGTAGCTTCCTCAATCCTATTACTACTACACATTAGATTTGGTGGGATAACTTCTTTTTTTCTCCTTTAGATTAATTCATCTTAAGACCAAGAGGAAACAACTGCAACAACAATGTAGGGACTCTCATACATCACTTAGGTGTTCTAAACTTAGGGTGAAATAAACAAAAACCTACCCATCTCCCTTGGGGAAGGGATGAATGTGTTCTATGGAAAAGACAGCAAGGGGAGAGCTGGTGAACAGAACGGCGGTAAAACAGAAACAGCAATGTTCCCCTTTGATTTCATTTGGCATTTTTCTGCCACCTTGCAATATGGCAAAGCCTTGTGATAGTTCCACTCAACAGGCTGTCAGGAAACAAGATCTGAGCTACATACTGGTTGAGTTAAGAAAAGTCCCTACATGGATATTTCTTAGCACAGCCTGGGTAAGCAATAAGCCACTGTTATATTTAAGGCCTTTGGGTTAATTTTTTGTGATTTTTCTCTCTTACTAGCATTTATTGGCTTAGATACAACTATCAGAAAAGTGATTTTTTAACTTCTTTTTTTGAGACAGAGTCTCGCTCTGTAGCTAGGCTGTAGTGCAGTGGTGTGATCTCAGCTCACTGCAACCTCCGCCTTGCGGTTTCAAGCAATTTTCCTGCCTCAGCCTCCTGAGTAGCTGAGACTACAAGCATCCGCCACCATGCCCAGCTAATTTTTGTACTTTTAGTAGAGACAGAATTTCACCATGTTGGCCAGGATGGTCTCCATCTCCTGACCTCATGATCTGCCCACCGTGGCCTCTCAAAGTGCTGAGATTACAGGTGTGAGCCCCCGCACCTGGCCAGATGTTTTAACTTCTAACAGCTTCTCCTAAGTGCATTGCAGTGCACATTTTGTTTTGTTTTGTTTTTGCATCTTGCCTGGGACTTTAAGGCAGGAATGAGTCTGCCAGATGCATGTGATAAGCACATACTATATTGCTGGCAGTCTATTAGTTCTTCAGTGTTGAGAAGTGTGGGCCACCGCTGGGACTAATTTGCATTGGTTAACCCAAGAAGATATTAAAGCTACAGAGAACTGTTGACATTAACACACTGAACAGTCAGTCATTTCCCCCACGCATTTCCGCCAAGCAAGCAACCAATCATCTCGGTGTGATATTTACCTATTTGCTACGCTTTTACGTCAGTAACACTTAAGGTTTATATTTACCTAATTGTTTCATGGTTTACTTTAAAAGATTATACAAAATTCTTGCGATTTTTTTGGTTCGTTAATCTGATTTATTGACATTGATCGCAGGGTCATGGGACATTCTGATTTGCTCTACTTATAGTGATATATTAAGAGCTGATGGGATTTCTCCAACTTCGCAGACATTTTCAATTCTTCCCGAGTAATCTCATTCAAATTTCTGGGTGCCTGACCTTCACTATTAGAGTCCTTGACCATGATCTTGACCAGAAAATCTTATCACCTTTAGACTTCAGTGTTTTGGGCTGTTTGAATTGTGCCATGCATGTCTTAAGTGCTGGTTTAAAGCTAACTTAGAGCATCAGTTACGAAAAGAAAATATAAAATAATTTTATATAATACAAGTACTTTTCTTGCTTTTTTGTGTTTTTCCTTATGCAGTAATTTAGAGGTATGAAAAGCAAACTTATATTTCTACTCTGTCTACATTACTTAACACATTGAAGGAATTCCAAAGCTGTAGTAAAAGCTCTGCTTTGGCAGGGACATGTTTTATGTAGGAGATCACCAGCTTCGCAGACAAATCGTGGGCTACCACTTGCTATCCCCTCCACATTGGCACGATTGTTATTTCCATAACCTCCAAGCTTCTCTGAGGATCTGTTACTTGAAAACCACCTGTAATAGCTATTTTTGATGATGTTTTTTCAAGCTACAAAGAACATGGACTTGTTTTGGTTGCCTCAGTTAAAGATGGTTTAAGAAACAGGGAAGACAAATAGCAAACACTTTCAAAAGTTATATAACTAAGGTTCTTAAATTAGAGACTCTGAGTTTACAAGACTATCCTAGCAGTCCTCGTTCCCAAGGATGCAATGTTCAAACTATGTTTCTATCTCTCTTTTAATAGCCATACATGCTGATATAATACATGCACACCACATACACACACATATACACACATCATTCTCCTGCTCAATAGATTCTTATTTCATTGTTTTTCCAATGGAGTTGCTAGGATTCTGCGGTCAATATTCCTGACTCTCTTTCACACTAAAACTCCCTAAGTAAGTCCTAATTGTTTTAGTGTAATGTGTCATTAACAAAAAAAGAGCACTTTTAGTAAGGAGAGCCTTTAAGAAATGTCTTAATTCCTGGCCCAACTGTCAAAGTAGCTGATTTGGAAATAGAGTCACTTGCTGCCAAATATGACAATGCAAAATGAACCACCTGAACCTCCTTTTCTCAGATGTAGCCCATCAGGAGGGTAAATGTGGAAGAAGGAAGGCTTTCTTAGAGTGTTTTAAAGTGAAGCTGGTGACAAGTGATTATGGTATAGATATACTTTTGGGATCTTGCTGATGAATAAAAACTATAAGGTGAACAGAAATAATTACAGACGAATGACAGATTTTTTACCTGAACAACTCGTGATTTTCAGTTTATTTTATTACAAGGCAGATGATGGGAGTAGAAAAAAGATTAGAGGAACAGCACTAAATTTTGCTTTGAACATGTTAAGTATGAAAGTCTCCCATCAGCTATCTCAGAAGGCCTGTTGAGTCAGTAGCTGGATATATGCATTTAACTATCATGAGAGAGTTTGGGAATGAAGAGATAGATTTAGGGGTTACCAGCATCCATTCAGAGGCTGTGAAATGGAAATTATGACTGTTAAGATTCTAGAAAACAGGCTTATGTTCCCATATGTAGAATTATATGGTAAAATTGTAGATAATAAAATAATAGCAAGAGTAATAAAGTGCTACCTTGCATTCATAAAACCCTTTATAATTTTTCAATGAGTGGTCATAGCAATATTTCATTCTTATAAGAATATATTATAAAAATGTGAGTTGTTACTATCTGTTAATATGAAGAGACTGAAATACTAATTGTTAGAGTTAACTTGCACTAGATACATGTGTAGCCCTTAGCAGATCTGTGACTAGTGTTTGGATTGTCCTCGCAAGGCTATACTTTCTTCCGCTGTATCTTACACTTAACAGTAAAAAAAAAAAAAAAAATGTCGAGGAAAAATATAAATAAATCTTCAAATCTTATCGAGATGTTATATTCTATAAGCTTACAAAAAAATTGTTTCTCAGAGCTTCTGGATAACTGAACAATTGGAGGTTTCTGAAGGATGGCATACCCATAAAAGGCATGAAAGCTCTGTGCTCATTCCCTTAAAAGTTAAATTTTTTTAAAAAAGATATCTTTCCTAGCAGTTTTCTACTATAGGTAATGAAGATACCATGGGAAATTTTCTTGCTCCTCTTAACCTGGAAGAGGCCTTCTAATGTGGAAAAGATGTCCGTTTATGACTTTCTCCAGAAAGCGTGATATTTGCTGAGGCATTAAGGCAACATGCTGAGGTTATGTTCTGTTTGTCTCTACAATTGATTCTCCACCAGCACACAATACCAGGCTTTCTTCCCTGTGCAAATGGCCAGTCCAATTCCTATAATATTTACACTGATGATATAAAGCTGCAAAGGCCAAATGCTGGGAAAGGTGAAAACATGTTTATTGAAATTATGTGTGTGTCTTTTCAAAGGCAGTGCAAAGGACAGGGAACAGTCTTGGCTCCAGGGATATGAATTGAGAAAATCTTGTAAGTAGGAATTTGAACTTTCAGTTTTTCTTTCTTTTTTTATTTTTTCCTTTTCCTTCCTCATCTGTAAACAAGACAATTTCTTGACTGGTAAAGAAAAGATGAAGATACTAAACTAGCAGTTTGATCAGCACTGGTGAACATAGTTGCCTATTGTCCATTACCATTTATTTTGTTATGTACACCTCAGTTTTTTTGTTGTTGTTTTATTGTTTTTTCAGACAAAGTTTTGTTCATTGCCTAGGATGGAGGGCAATGGTACAATATTGGTTTACTACAACCTCTGCCTTCTGGGTTCAAGTGATTCTCATGCCTCATCCTCCCAAGTAGCTGAGATTATAGGCCTGTGCCACTGTGCCCTGCTAATTTCTGTATTTTTAGTAGATATGAGGTTTTACCATGTTGGTCAGGCTGATCTTGAACTCCTGACCTCAGGTGATCCACCCACCTCTGTCTCCCAAAATGCTTGGATTACAAGTGTAAGCCACGAGTCCTGGCCTGCACCTCAGTTTTCTCCTCCTATTCACTTGGTTCATGTGGTTTGTGGATAGCTAATTTCAACTACTGATTTAAGAAGAATCAAGCCTACTCATTCAGGTTATATTATTTCTTTGAATACAATTGACCTATGAACCACCTATGATGTCGTAACTCAAAAAGGCCAATAGCACTCAGCTTCAGGCCTTTGCCAGAACTATTAGGAAAGATCATTTCTATCCTCATCAGGGTTGCTAAGCTCGTTGGTAGAAGCCTTGAGATGGGTCTCAAAGTGTTGAGAAATGCTGTTAGAGAAGAAAGTCAAGATAGAAGATAGAAAATGCAATCCATAAAGAGACAGACCGTATCCTGGTAACTTTGCTTGAATCTCTGCACATTGTTATTACCCAGCCTTTATTTTCCCCTGAAGTCTGCTTAAATTGTTTGCATGTTGCTTGCAACTAAAGTAGTGCTTGCAACTAAAATAGTTTTATCTAATAAATTGACACCAACAACTAGTTGTCAGTAACAAGAAGTTGTTAGTTATTATGACATTATGGCCTACCAGCTGTACCAATACTAATGTTCAAATAAAACAGTGGAAATTTAAAAAGAGATTTTGGTGAAGGCTTTCACTTTAGAGAAAAGGACGAAGACATTGGTAGGAAATTTGTCTCATGGAGAAGATAGTCAATAGATTGGCTTTAGTTTCTTGCCAAGTATCTTGAAATTGTTTCAAATTCATATAAACTAAGGATTAGGACTTAAGATAAAGAAATTGTTTCCATTGATAAAATCTTGGTTGTGTGTGTATGTGTATGTGTGTGTGTGTGTGTGTGTGTGTGTATGCAGGGTAAGTATTAAGGATTAATGATAAAATGTGACCAGATACCTCAAACTTATTTGTAGAAATGTTTTAGCAACTTCTGGGTAATAGGGAGGACACACACTTGTTCATAATCTCACTACCCGTGACAGTGAGAACAGTGAGGCACCCTCTAGTGACTCCCTGAGTTAAGAGCATCAACAAGAAAGAAACCAGAACTAAAAATAATAATAATAAGGAACTTTTTGGATTCTGTACCTGATTGATATTTGTTGAAATAATCTTAAGGATTTCAAGCAATATTAAATTGAAACATTACAGAGTTTATATTCTATTCTGGAAGCTATGGAAAGATCATGAAATTTAGATTGTTAGTACTAATGTAAGTTTATATCCACCAAGTGCTTGGTTTGAGGTCATCAGATGACATTTGTTTTGAATTCTCTTTTCTTCAGCCCACAGTTTAATTCTTTGCTCTTGGCAAAATATTTGTCTGTGCTCTGCTGATCTTTAAACATAGTCTATTTATAAAATTCTAGAACCCTAGAAATTAAGAGTTGGAAAAGATCCCAAGAATACCCCTATAGTTCTACATTTTTTATACTTATTTTGAAAGGTTAGTTAATAGGATATATTTAAAGATTCAACAAGCCTCAAAAATTAACCATATAGTCATAACTTTTGCTTTACTTGAAATGGTTTGATATATTTTGTGGCTTTAACCTCCGTGGATGTTCCTTTACAGTACTTACGAGTTTTTATTTAGAATGTTAGGTGATAAATTATGGCAAAATAAATGATCAGTAAATTGTTACTAGATACTTGTACAACCCAAATGTAAAGACTTGTTTACTGATAAATTCCAGGAGCCCTCTGTATGCTTGCCTTTAAAGAAGAGACACTGTAAATCTGTGATTACTGTAGGAACCCCCAGAACCTCTCAGTGCCAAAAGTCTTCCTGCTTCAATTTCCTTGCTTGTGACCTCTTATCATTTTGGGTTTCTTCCTGCCATACTTGACCCAACAATGATGTTAATCCCTTGTTTTATTAATCTCAACTTATCTATATCAACAAAATCTTAGATATAAAATCTAAAAAGTCAAGTTTAATAAACATGCATTAGCAGTAAAAACTGGGCATATGACACTAGGAATACTCAGCATATTAAATTAATACTTATATGAAGGATTAAAATGTATTATAATCCTGCAGAAATTAACTTAAGAAAGCAAATACAAAAATCTATTATGTATGAATATGCCTAATCAATATAAATGTATTATTGACTTTTATATTTACCTACTACTGTGTTACACATCACAGATGTTCAATAGAAGCAGCAAATTTCATGATAATCAAAATAGTAGGCTTTGGTAGGAGAGATCAAAAATACCTTGAAGATAATTACTTTTTCACTACTTCATAATAAATGGCTCACTGGAGCACCTACATAGAAATAAAAATCTATGCTCCAGGCACTTTGCTAAGTCCTTTTGTATATTGCATCTTACCTCTTTCAGTATAACTGAAGTTTATATTTTCAAATAACTAAAATGTTATACTCGACCATTCATAGTGATTATGAATATTATTGCTTCATTTTATTTATTTAACAAATACATATTGAGTATCATAACGTATAAGATACATTGTTCAACACCAAAAGCCTGTTAACAAGATAATGGATAAAAAGGAATCATTACAAGGCCTGGGAAAAATTGGCTCTTATATGGGTAAAATATTTACAAAGTAGTCTTAAGCATCAAAAAGAGAACAGAAGAAAATGAAAAAGTTCATTGATGTTCTAAATTTGTTAGAGAGGAAGCTTCAACATTGAAATGAAGGAACTTAGAGTAACAAAAGAACAGCAAAATATTCTATAGTATGATGGCCTTCCTTGTTTGCCTGAGCAACTAGACACATTGATATTCCCCATCACCAGTAAATTAGCACTAGAGAATCCAAGATTTGTCTTACCCCTTCTGCTTTTCAAGGAACTGTTTCTTTTTGCTCTCATGAAGTTATTATCGTTTTCCTCCACCCTATTTCCTAATTATATCAATGATTTCATGGTAATGTAAATGACTATCCTTTATAATGATGTTTTATATTTATTGTGATGTTTTTCATTTCTATTGAGGTCTTCTAGAGACAGTGACTTAATATACAGAAACAATTTCAATGGTAGGAATTTTAAGTATTGTTCCAGAAGATCAGAGGAGACACTTTAATCATGTGGACATTATAATATTCCCCAAATCATACTAGACAGTCATCTAATTACTCTTTTCGGTTGAGGATTGACTTCCTTTTTTTTTTTTTGAGACAGAGTCTTGCTCTGTCACCCAGGCTGCAGTCAGTGACACAATCTTGGCTCACTGTAACCTCCACCTCTAGGGTTCAAGTAATTGGCCTTTCTCAGCCTCCCAGTAGCTGGGACTACAGGCACGCACCATCATGCCCAGCTAATTTTTGTATTATTTTTTTTAGTATAGATGAGGTTTCACCATATTGGTCAGGCTGGTCTTGAACTCCTGACCTCATTATCCACCTGCCTCAGCCTCCCAAAGTGCTGAGATTATATATGTGAGCCACTGTGCCCAGCCAACTTCCGTTTTAGAGTTATTCACTCTAACATAGCATTTGGATTACAGATATAAATATTATAAAGAATGTTTTTAACTATTAAGATAATCAAAATCTTTATCTACCCAAAGTTAATAGACAATAAGAAAATATGTTAAAATGGGTTGACATAGCCTGGAAATATTGTAGAGTCGCTTTGAAGAGGAACCAAGTTTTTATGATACTGAACACCCTTCTCCAAGTACCCCCGAAAGGTTTCTGCAAACTCATGATTCTCCTTAGCCATCCTGGTCCAGAATTTGCATCGCTATATGATAATAATTTACCTTTGTATTACTGATAAGGGAAAGAGCTAGTTTGTCTTTGGCTTATCTCCACAAAAGCACTACACAAAATAAGAGTTTAAATTAGGTCATAATGAAATATTTAACCTTATTAAAATAAACTTACCCAGCATATCACAACCACTTATTTGTTTAAAGCAAAATTATAATCTCTTCAATAAAGCTAGTGGCCTAAGAATCTATTGGAAATAAGTTACAAATATAGTTAAATATATTCACTATTTATACTTGAAAGTGATACGTTTCAATTGCAAANAAAAAAAAAAAAAAAAAAAAAAAAAAAAAAAAAAAAAAAAAAATCTGGGGTGGTTGAAATGATTTCTGTGTTAAGGAGTGAAAATGAAAGAAAACAACTTTTTGTTTCCAGATATCCCTCTGTGGAGATAGGATAAGAGGCGATCAAGAGATAGAGTCAACTATAGATTTGGCCTTCATTTTATCCCTTATTCATTTTCGGGGTTGGTTTGGCCAATCTCTGAGACATCTATTATGGCAGTCTCACTTATGGCTTCTTTTGGCTGAATTTCCTTCAACCTTCATCTTTCTTCTTTATTAACCTATAAACTTCCTCCCATGTGAAACTCTTAAAATTTTGTTTTCACTTCATTTTGGCTGAAATCTTATTCACAGTATGTTATTTTACTTAAGCCTCTCTCTTTTCTTCTTTCTTTTCTCATCTTTCTTTCTGGTCTTTTCATATTTTGTCCATTTTTTCTTTCATGATTTTCCACAGGCTTAAAAATTCAGATATGTGGATATACACATCAAACATACATTAAGTAAGATATAGCTTCAGCTAGAATTTACCAGTGATAATTATCTTTTTTCCCTTGATATTTTATATTCAGTACGATGAATTTTTATTTTATAAAATACTGAACCTAAAAGATTGCCTTTGACATCTTGTCTCTTTATGTAAATTATGTGCCATTACTAATCCATTTTTCAAAAAAAAATACTCGCATAAGAAATATTTTTCTGCCTAAGTTGTTTCATCTGGAAACTGATTAAGTAGGGGGGCTACCATTTACACACACAAGTCAATCAGTGAGCTTAATTGTATTTCCAATTACATTTCTAAGATGCAGCATAGAGCTTTCCTGCTACTAATCACAATTTTTACTCTATTTCTAAATGTTTCAACTGCACATGAATTTACAAATCATATATTCGGTATATGTGTTTCAATGTAGCTTTCACTAATTCAAGTAGATCTCTTATTTTAGTAAATCAAAACACCTTTGTAGCGTTCTTTCTGAATATCGATGTTAACTAAATCTCAGGTGAAATAATATGAATATAGATGATGTCTTACTAAAGTATGTCACAGATCGTATTTGCATATTTAAGATTTATTTTGAGCTCTGGCATAAAAACAGTTATCTCCCAAAACTTAAAAGTTATGCTGCAATTGAGTAGTTCTTTCATTATATCTGATTGGATAATGCTATTTTTTCAGATAAATGATTTTTACTTTCATATGAAAATTTGATGAAGAGGCAAAATCCTGGTATAATTTAATTTCATTAACAGTGGCAAAAACCATTTTTAGACAGCAAAAAGTCAGCTCATATTTAATCCTTTTATCCTTTCTTTTGAAGCATTCTTCTGGAAGCTAAACTTATCTAAATAAAAATAATAATAATTACATAAAGTCAAGTGTTTCCATGAATAGTATTTAAAATATTTAATAAGAGGTAAGCTAAATTTATCTAAATAAAAAAAATAATCTCATAAAGTCAATTGTTTCCATGAATAGTTTTAAAAATATTTAATAACAGGTAAGGCATGTTCACCAACTAGTCAGAACTTACTTCTAGAGGATCAGGAAAAATAACTATTGGGTCCTAGGATTAATACCTGGGTGACAAAAAAAGATCTGTACAACAAACCCTCAGGACAAAAGTTTACCTATATAACAAACCACGTGTACCCCTGAACTTAAAATAGAAGTTAAAAAAAAAAAGATTACTCTTGACCAAAAGCACAAATATAATTTAAAACTAGCAGTAATTTCCAGTGGAATATTGGCACTGGTTTAGTAAATGAAGATTGGCCAAACCAGACATATTCACTATTTTCTCTAATAGATACTGCTTTGGGAAGAAGAATGTTGGGAAGATATGAAAGGAGCATAGTTTTAAAATGTCTCTGAACATTTGTATGAAAGTAAACATACTTATCAAAAGAGTGAAAGAACAAACCTGGATAACATCTAGAAAAATATTAAATGACAAAGCATGTTCATAATCTCCAAAATACAAGTAGAATAAATAACCCAATTTAAATTAATTGTGTAGTATTAGCAATGGCATAAAAGAAAGCAGAAGAAAGATGATATGGTTTGGCTCTGTGTCCCCACTCAAGTCTTATCTTGAATTGAATTCCCCACATGTCAAGGAAGAGACCTAGTGGGAGGTGATTGGATCATGGGGGCAGTTTCCCCCATGCAGTTCTCGTGATACTGAATTCTGATGAGATCTGATGATTTTGTAAGTGGCAGTTTCTCCCACTCTTTCTTTCCTGTCACCTTTTGAAGAAGGTACTTGCTTCTCCTTTGCCTTCCGCCATTATTGTAAGTTTCTGGGGGCCTCCCCAGCCATGCAGAACTGTGAATCCAATTAATCTTCTTTTGTAAATTACCCAGTCTCAGATATTCTTTTTTGTTTTGTTTTGTTTATCTTTTTGAGACGGAGTCTCTCTGTCTCCACCCAGGCTGGAGTGCACTGGCGCCATCTCTGCCCACTGCAACTGCCACCTCCCCAGTTCAAGTGATTCTCCTGCCTCAGCCTCACCAGTAGCTGGGATTGCAGGCGCACCGCTGCACCTGGCTGATTTTTGTATTTTTAGTAGAGATGGGGTTCACCATGTTGGCCAGGATGGTCTCGATCTCTTGACCTCAAGATCCACCCTCCTTGGCTTCCCAAAGTGGTGGGATTTCAGGCGCGGACCACGAGGCCCAACCTCAGATAGTCTTTACAGCAGAATGAAAATGGACTAATACACACACAAAAAAAATTCAGAGGTTCCTGAGAGCTAAAAATTCTAAATCATCGACAGAAACTCATTGGAGTCTGCAGTGGAACAATATGAGAACAATGTCCTCAATGAGACAATGGGTTGGGGCATCCCGGTTCCAATGAATGGGTGAATTGAGAGTTCTGAGGAAAAGTGAAATTCTGCTGAGGTGTTTAGGGCTCTCTGAACTCACTGTATGACACAACAAACCTTTACTTTCAGAGCAAAGCCCCCAAATTAGGAGACATTGTTGGGATCCACTTACAATGAATCATTAACCTATGTATAATTTTCTAACATCATAAATTGATCATTTGGAAAATGTTGGCTCACTTCGTTCTGCAGGTTTTCCATATATTGACACCATTCACCATGTAATTTTTTTAAACCACATTTTTACTGTATCACTAATCTCACTCTAAAATCCTTAAATGTTACAAAGCTGTCAAGATTTTGGTGACAGATATCAAGTTTTTATAATTTTAATGCTCACTTGAAAGTACACATTTTTATGGGTAGCAAAATAATCAGTTGTTTTTCTTGAAACTACAGGCTAATTTCCTTAATTTTCAAAAATATTTTCATCAAATACTTAAGTATGAATGACCATAATTTCCTGTCATAGTTTTCTCAAGAAAAAATACTGATTCATTAAAAAAAGTAATAAGCTAAAGCTTGCCACTTGTACAAAGGCACAAGTCCTTCTCAAGAACATCAATGTATTTGGTATGTAAAGGTGTCTCATGCATATTATTCATTTAATCACATAGAATATTAAAAAGGTATGTATTCATTGGTTGATGTTTAATAATGTTAATACTTGTTATTGCTTCATCAAAGACTTAAAGGGAATAGATTTTTATTTACTTTTTTATTTTAATAAAGTATGTTTGTGAAGAATACAAAGGCTAGTAGTTCTGCTTGGTGTCACTGCCTTAATTCTTGCTGAAATGTCAGCTTTAACATCCCCCAACCCTAACTGTTTTTTTGCCATCAGAACAAATGTTAACAGTTATTCTTAGATAAATTTTGAGATGACTTATGATATAACATGAGATTATATATGCATATATGTAAAGCGAAATAGCAACAAAGCAGATAATGGTTGCAATATAACATTTTAAAATAAGCTTAAAAAAATGACAGAAAGATTGAAGTAATAACATACCTTAAAATTACATAAACATAATGAAGTGATTGAAGAAAAGAATTTACATGAGAGTGCTGAAAGAATTTAAGAAATCTTTAAATATTAAAAGAAAATATTTCAGAACTGAAGATTAAATTAGACAAAACACAAAAATGAGTAAACGACATGAATAATTTTTTTAAAAAACAGACATAAATTTCACTTATGTAAAATAAGCAAAAAAGATCCAATTTGTATTTAATAATAATTCCAGAAAGGGAATAAAAAATGGAAGGAACAGGAATTTACCAAATTTATACTGCAATTTATAATTTAAAATCTACTATTAACAGACACTGTGTATTTGGGAAAAGTCAACCCCAAATGGCAAAAATAGTACAAGTTCTGACAGAATTATATAGCTTAAAACAGAAAAGAAAAAATATTGCCCTGGCATTGAGGTCCCTAGTTACCATGCAACAATTGCACAAAACAGAAATTATAGAAGTTATGAGAGAAAAATAGACAAACACAAATTAACAATCTCAGGCTTTATTACATCCCTTTCAATCTAAGACAGATATAAGCAAACTATTATTAAGAACATAAAGTATTTAACAACCTAATCAATAATGTAGTTGTTATAGACATAGATACATCCAGATAGACATATTTATATAGAGAGACTTTTGCATGTAATATGTAGTCTATATTCAGCCAATGAAAATAAACTATGCAAAGCAATTAGAGGTACAGGAATTAAAGGGAAAGAGATCAAACTGTATTTGTTGTTATTATGTATCTGAAAACTTTCCGGAATAATCAAGAAACTTGTGTCATTAAAACTAAGTGAATTTTTAGTAAAGTAACTGGTTAAGAAAACAACAAGCAAAAGTAAATATATTTTTATGTTAAAAAAAACTGTTGTAAGAAGAAAGGAATCTATCTACTAAAAGTAAATTGAATAAAAATATGTAAGTGAAAACAAGACATGCAGAAAATCCATATGAGCTAAACTATGAAACACCTCTGAATGAAACATAGATTGCAAGTTCTTGTCTTATTACATAGGGAATATGAGCAGTATAAAATCATCACTTCTCTTGAAGTTAATTTATGTATGTAATACAATCCATTAAAATAGTGGATAATATTGTTAGATTATTTTTATAATTTAGTAATATGCAACAGTAAAAACCATGAGGAACATATCTTTATAATTCTATGAAGTCATCTTCAGGATTTATTTTTGAATGAAAAATCAAGTTGGAGAAAAGAATCGTAATATTGCACTGTTCATATAAGTAGCTGGAGGTGATTCTTAATCTATGAATACTTTGTTAATTCATACTATTTAAAAATAAAATACATAAACTGTATTTTGTAAGTGCCATATATGGGGAAGGAATCAGTAGAAGCAGGATAGCATCTGGTTTATATTCCTTTTTTTTATAGACAATTTATAAAACATACAAATATTTTATACAACAAAATTGAGTGTAGGGTTTAAATGTTTTAAAAATATGAAACCAATATACCTAACTTTATATGGAGTAGAAAATATCATCATATTAAAGAAATTTTTTTGCAAGTAATTAAAAATATGGTAATTTGGCTCTGTACTCTAAGGATTAGTAAAAAGAAAAAGTCTGAAGCTAACTTTAATAATTACATTATCAGTGATAAAGTTATGATTTCTATTAGATTATAACATTGAATTGTGGTTTAAAACCAATGAATAACTTGTCGAAAACTGCACTTAGTAGCAAACATATAACATATTTAACTTATTTATAAATTATTATTTAGCACTCTTATTGTTCAACTTATAATGTAATTTTTAAATATAATTTTACATTGTAAAGAACCATAGATCCAAGTCTTTGGCAACAAATACAAAGAAAGCATAGCCTTTTTTGTCATATACCAAAGAAGTTTTAACAGACTAACTAGATTATCTCAAAGGGTTACAGAAAAAAAATCCTCTGAAAAATATTAGCAAATTGAATTCAATAAGGATAAAAGAAATTATACACCCCAACCATTAGCATTTATCACAAGTATGCAAGCCTGGACCAATATTTGAAAATCAGTTAATGTAATTTGCCACATAAATAGGCA
>NW_016107410.1:1157230-1167768 GCF_001604975.1 Cebus imitator
AAAGAAAGAAAGAAAGAAAGAAAAATCACATTAATAGGTACAGAAAAAGCATGTGAAAAAAAAAATACGCACTCATGATAAAAACTCTCAGCAAACCAAGAATAGGGGAATCTTCTTTTACTATATAAAAAATATCTACAAAAGACCTATAGGTAGGCTGAGCATGGTGGCTCATGCCTGTAATCCCAGAACTTTGGGAGACTGAGGCAGGCAAATCATGGGGTCAGGAGTTCAAGATCAGACTAACCAACATGGTGAAACCCCATCTCTACTAAAAATACAAAAAATAGACAGGTGTAGTGGCGGGTGCCTGTAGTCTCAGCAACTCAGGAGGCTGAGGCAGGAGAATAGCTTAAAACCGGATGGCAGAGATTGCAGTGGGTGGAGATCACCCCACTGCACTCCAGCCTGGGCAAAAGAGCAAAACTCAATCTCAAAAAAAAAAAAAAAAGAAAAAAAAGAAAAAAAAAGTCCTATAGGTAACAACATCCCTCACTGTCAGAAACTAGAAGCTTTTCCACTGAGGTCAGGAGCAAGGCACAGATATCTCCTCTGTCCATTCCTTTCAACACCATACTGGAAGTCCTAGATAATGCAATAAGACAAAGAAGCCAGGTATAGAAAGCCCTTTCATATTCAGCTGCTTAGGCTAGATAGGAAATAATGATGCACCAACCAATAAGAACAGTAAGGTTGTGTCCTCTGATCTAAAATAATGAGGCACCAGCCAGTAAGAACAGTATAGTTGATTCCTTTGATCTGTCAGTCATATTTAAAATAGGTCAACAATTCTTTTAAAAAACAATCTCCTCTAGGCTTCAGTGACACATCCTCTTCTTGTTTTGTCTAAAATACTGGCCTCTTTGTTGCTCTCCTTTACTAGCTTCTGTTTCTCTGTTGCCTTCTATATATTGAAAAGACCCAGGGCATGCTCACCAGCATCCTATGCTTCTACCTGTATTGTTGTTCTAGAAAATATTATGTGGCCTCAAGGTAAAATATAATCTAAATGCTGATAGTAACCAGATTGAAAGATTTAATCATAACCTCTAAAGGGAACCAGACCTATCCACCTGACTGCCTGTTTATGACTACATTTTAGAAGTAAAATTTATTTAAACCTTAAAATGGCCAAAAGTGTGACATTTTCATCGGTTCTTTGCAATCTGCTTTTCTCCTAATTTTTTTTCTGTTTCAGTAAGTGGCAGCTGCATTCACTCAATTGCTCAAATCAAAATTCTACACAAGATCCTCAAGCCTAGTCTTTCTCTTATCCTGAGTATCTGATGTGTCAGGAAGTACTGTTGGCTCTACATCTGAAATAAATCCTAAAGATATCTACTTCTTTTTATCTCTACCACCAGTATTTCGTTTAAAGTCACTATCATCTCTTCTTTGAATAACTACATCGCTTTTAAATTGTTTTTCTACTTTCATTCTTTCACCATATCAATTTATTCTCCTCATAGCAGCTGACTTATTGTTATTATTAAATCCAGATCAAATCATATCACATCATAGCCTTGCTTAATACCTTTCAATAAGTTCTTATGGACTTGAATAAGAATTAAATCCCTACCCTGCATATGAAGACATGCAAGAACCTCTTTCTGGCTACCTGTCTATTCCATTTTATAAGATCTTCCCTTTATGCTCATGACCTAGCTCCTGCACTTTCTCTGTTCCTTAAATATTCTAAATCCTAGCTGTGAAATCCATGAATTAGATCTCCAAGTTCACTTGAAATATCCTATATGATATATTATATATTGGGCCATTAAACAATAAATATTACAGTGACTATGAACAAAATATACAGGAGATAAACAATAGATAAAATTAACACAATGAAAAGTTAGTTTTTGTAAATACAAACCAAGTATACAAGCTTTAGCTAGGCCAAACAAGAAAAAGAGAGAAAATCAAAAATGAAGATGAAGAAGACATTGCTACTGACTTTACTGAGATAAATGAAAGGATTAGAAGAAAAAAATGATTTTAAAAATTGTATACCAACATGTTAGGTAACCTAAACAAAAGACATAAATACCTGAAAAGACACAGACTACCAAAACATTTTCAAGGAGAAATAGAAAATCCAAATAGACTTATAAAGAGAAATACAGTAAATCATTAATTTTGAAAATTCCTGAAAAGAGAATTCTAGACCAGAGCTGTATTCACTGGTAAATTATATGTTTTTGAAAAATATTTTAAATAATTAACATTTTCATTTTTAAAAACATTTGAAAATAATTAAGGGTTGTATTAGCTATTTATTACAAGGAAAAGAGGGACAAAACTTTCTCTCTTGTTCTATGTGGCCAGTATTACCCTGTTACCAAAATGAGACAAATACATCTTAGGAAAAGCCAATTTCTCATGAATGCAAATGCAAAAACCATAAAAAAATAGTAGTAAACAGAATTCGGAAGATTATACACTGTCCAATTGGTATTTATTCTAGAAATGTAAGTTTGGTTCACCATGTGAAAATCCCTGTACAATATCATGTTAATAAAGCAGATAAGGCATACAAGCCACTGGATCATTTCATTATATGAAGAACAAGCATTTGACAAAAATGTATTGTCCTTGTATGATACAAACACTTGATGAGATAATAAAGGAAGGAAACTTACTCAACCTAATAATGGACATCTATGAAAAACCCGCAGAGCATCACAGTTAATAATGAAAGACAGAAATATTTTCCCCTAAGATCAGGAATAAAACAAGTTTATCTCCTCTTACTACTTTCATGCAATGTTTTACTAGAAGCTCTATCCAGAGTCTAAACAAAATACTTAGGCAAGAAAAAGAAATAAAATGTGTCTATGTTGGGAAGGAAGAAGTAAAAGTGTATCTACTCACAGAGGGCATAATTTTGTATGTAGAAAATCCTAAAGAAGCAGTAAGAAAAACACTAAAGCTAATAAATAAGTTCAAGAAAATTGCAGGATATGAGATTAACATAAAGAAATCAATTACGTCTATACAATAGCAATGAATGCTCTAAATGAAATGAAAACAATCTAATCTATATTATAATTAAAAAGAATAACATACTTAGAAATAAATTTAACAAAATAATTTCAAGGTTTATATAGTGAAAACTACAAGTTTTTATTGAAAAAATAAATAAAACAAATTAAAAAGATTCTGTTTGTGGATTGGAAGACATTGTTAAGATATCAATTCATCTATTAATTCAACATATAATCTTTGTCAAAATTCCATCGGCCTTTTGTGCCGAAACTAACAATATAAAAGTTTCACATAGGAAATTCAGAGGATCCAGTCATAATAGCCAAAACAATCATGAAAAAAGGACAGATTTGGAAAATTCAGACTTCCCAATTTCAAAACTTATTAAAATTACAATAATTAAGAATATGTAACATTGGCTTAAGTATTGACATATTGATCAATAGAATAGAATTGAGGCTCCAGAAATATATTCTTACATTTGTGGTTAATTGATTTGCAATGAGAAAGCCAAGATAATTTGGAGAAAACAATAATCTTTTTAACAAATAGTTCTGGGATAACTGTTTATTAACATTCAAAAGAATAAATTTAGATGGCCATGCCATATCATATAAAAAATCACTCAAAATAGATTAAAGTCCTACTTGTAAAAGCCAAAAATATAAATTTCTTCAACGTAAACATAGGAATACATCTTTATGGCCTTGGAATTAGGCAATGATTTCCTGGATGTAATATTAAAAGCAGAGGCAATGAGAAAAATAGATAAATTTACCTTCATCAAAATTAAAATTTGTGCTTCAAAAGACTGTCAAGCAAATGAGAACACTCATAAAATGTGAGAAAATATTTGCAAATTATATATCTGATAAGAAATTTGGGCTCAGAATATTACAAAGACTCTTAAAAAGATTTAAACAAATTTAAAATGGACAGAAATTTTTATGGGCACCTATGCACAGCATTCAGAAGCCTGATGATGGGCCTGCCCTATCTGCAACTGTCAATGTATGTGCTATCTGGGTGTCCAGGTTTTAGTTTACCCATCCCTCTGCATATGAGTCAAGCATGCAAGAGCCCAAAGAATGATTTCTGCCACTACTGCCACTGCCAACATCATGCACACCTCCAGGGGGACTAGGAACCTCACAGTCAGCCTCTCCCTACCACCATCAGCACATAAGCATGTTATCTAGAGGTCTGAAGACCAGCCACCTGAAGCTATCACTGCTGGCACCTACATATGCACCAGGGTCATGAGGACTGGCACTCCTGGCCTAACACTACCACCACTGGTGCCCTAGAACAAGCCCACTTGACATCCTTATACTCAACAAAGACTCAGTACATTCTTCATTAAGCCTAAGCCACAAAGGAACTTACAGACATTAGTGATGTTGGTTACAGCTAAATAAATCATATAAAGATTACACCACTGCACTGGTCCAGAATCAAAGTCAAAGTACCTATCAAACCAATATTATAGATACATCTAAATAAAAAAAATCTTTTTTCACAAAAGCCATTCCATAAAGTTGGCAAAAGCAGCTATCATTCCAGATGTGCACATATCAACCTAAGTGCCTAAGAAACATACAAAAGCATGAAAACATTACACCTCAAAGAAGTATAATTCTCCATTAACAGATCCCAATGGAAAATAAAACTATAAACTACCTAAGAAATAATTTAAAATAATATTTTTTAAACTCAGTGAGATACAAGAGATCACAGATACACAATACAAATAAATCAGAAATAATTTTATTATTTCAATAATAAATTCGATGAAGACAGATATCACAAAAAAGGACAAAACAGAAATTTGAGAAGTACAGAATTCAAACTATAAAATAAAAAATACAGCTGAAAACTTCACAATCAGCTAAGTCAGGCAGAATAAAACAATTCTAAACTTGGAGACAAGTCTTTAAAAAAACAACAGTCAGATAAAAATTAAAAAGAATGAAGAAAGCCTATATGACATGTGGGACATTATAAAGCACCCAAATACATTATTTTGGGGTGTTCTAGAAGAAGAGATAGACAAAAGCAAATACAATTTATTTAATTAGATAATAGCTGATAGCCTTCAAGTCTTGCAAGAGATAGAGACATTCAGATATGGGAAGCTCAAGGAAACCCCAAATAGATTCAACTCAAAAAGGTTTTCTACAAGGCACATAGTCAAAAGTCAAAGACAGATTTCTAAAAATAGTAATAGAGTCAAGCCATATATAAAGTAGTCCCCGTCACACTAACAGTGAATTTCTCAGCAGAACCTTAAAGGCTAGGAGAGCACAGGATATATTTTAAAAAGCTGCCAGCCAAGAATACCATACCTATCAAAGGCTGCCCTCAGAAATGAAGGAGAAATAAAGTCTTTTACAGACAAGCAAAACATAGGGAATTTATAATCGCTAAAATGACTTTAAAAGAAATGCTTAAAGAAGTTCTATATGTGTAATGAAAGAATGATACCAAACATCAAAAAAAAGAAAAACTCACTGATAAAATTGATAAAAATCAAATGAAAAACAGAAAGAAATCAAACTATCAGTACAAAAAAATTATAAAGGTGAATAATAGAAGAGAAAATAAGAATATGCAAACAATTGGGAAACAATTTAAAAAATAACAGGAATAAGTCTTCACCTATCAATAACAATGTTGAATTTAAGTGGTTTAAGTTCCCCAGTTAAAATATACAGATGAATTGAATGGATTAAATATATAAATCCAATTATGTGATGCCTACAAAAAACTTACTTCACTAGTAAAGACACATACACACTAAAAGGATGGAAAAAATATTTCATGTAAAGAGAAACCAGAAGTGTACAGGAGTACCTGTGCTTATGAGGGAATAGGTTCTCTTTCTGGGTCCACAAGGGGGCGTAGTTTTAAGGGCAAGAACTTCCCAGCGCCATGCCCCCCTCCCATCTCTCTGCATCCGGGAGATTTAACAGTTTATGTTTAAATTCCCGTGCATGAAGTAAGAGTCAATCACCCCAACGGAAGTTTAAAGGAACTCCTTTCATTGGCCAGAGGAAGGTGGGGAGGTGGGAATTTCTCCCAGGATAAATCCCCCTGCTCCTTCACCCACAGCGGATTTCCTGCTCTCTGGAATCCCCTCCCATATAGTGGGAACTCTCTTTCCCCTTCTGGATTTCCCCTCTGGGGTCCCCTTCCACCCAGTATAGATGCTGTCTTTCCTCTCCTGGATTCCATCTTTCTTGATTCTCTCATTCAGTGTGAGGGGAGTTTTCCTTCTCTGGTTTCCTCCCTCTGGGAAACCTTCTCACTCAGTGTAAGAGTGGCTTTTCTTTCTCTCATTCAGTGTGAAAGCTAGCTGTTTCTTTCTCTCTCCTTCTCCTTTTTCTCTCTCTACCTAAATAAATCACTTTTCTGCCACACTTTTGGGGTCTGGTATTTATTTCATGAGTGCACTGTACCGTGGTCTCCTCTCTCATTCTTGAGGGAGTGATAGACCAAGAACC
Organism: Cebus imitator; assembly: GCF_001604975.1. NCBI lineage: Eukaryota > Metazoa > Chordata > Mammalia > Primates > Cebidae > Cebus > Cebus imitator. The sequence goes on from NW_016107410.1 coordinate 1,163,722, forward strand.
TGGAGAAATGTCCTCTTGGGGAACTGAGGGCATCCCTGAACCCCAACATTTATATCAGAAAAAAATAAGATATTAAGTCAAAAATAATAAAAAGAGAAAATAATTATATAATGATGAAGGGATCAATACAGCAAGCAGATGTAACAACTGTAAATATATATGCACCCAATACCAAAGTAAGGAAGTATATACAGCTAATATTATCAGAGCTAAGTACAGAAATAGACCCTAATGTAATAATAACTGAGAAATTCAATACCCCACTTTCAGCATCAGAGAGATGATCTATACAGAAAATTAACAAAGAAACATAAGACTAAATCTGCATGATAGACCAAAGGGACCAAACAAACCTTAAGAGAACATTGTATACAACATCTAAAGAATATTCTTTCTTCTCATCAGCACATGGAACATTCTCCTGGATGTTTCAGACCAAATTGTATTGCTGGTCCACAGTACAATTCTCAACAAATTTTTTAAAATAGAAATTGCATTAAATATTTTTTTAGATTACAATGGAATAAAACTGGAAATAAATTCCAATACAAAATTCAAAACTATACAAGTAAATTTTAAAAATATGCTCCTGAATAACCATCAAATCAATAAAAAAGAAAATCAAAAAATTCCTTTAATAAATGAAAACAGAGCATACCAAAATGTATGGGATATAGCAAAATCAGTGCTAATAGGAAAAAATCATAGCAGTAAACAACTACATCTAGAGAGTAGAAAGATTTTAAATAAGCAACCTATTAATGCTCTCCAAGGAACTAGAAAAGCAAGAGTAAATCAAACGCAAAATTAGTAGAAAATATAAATAATAAAGATTAGAGCATAACTAAAGAAATTAAAAACAAAAATACAAAGAATCAACAAAATGAAAAGTTAGCTTTTAGGGCATTAGGAAAAAGAGCTAATGCATGTGAGGCTTAATACATAGGTGATGGGTTGATAGGTGCAGCAAACCACCATGGCACAAGTTTACCTATGCAACAAATTTGTATATCCTGTACATGTACCCCAGAACTTAAGAAATAAAAGAAAATAAAAATGAAAAAATAAACAAAATCAATAAACCATTCATTAGACTAATGAAGAAAAAAGAAGACTCAAAATCAGAGAAGAAAAAGATAACATTACAACTTAACCCAAAGAAATACAAAGGAGCATTAGAGACTATAATAAACAAGTATAAGGTAACAAGTTTTAAAAATTAAAGGAAAGTGATAAATTTCTGGACACGTACAATCCACCAAGACTGATCAAAGAAGAAGTAGAAAACTTGAACAAACTAATAATGAGAAATAAGATTAGATCAGTAATAAACAGTCTCCCTCAAAAGAAAATCCCAGGACCAAATGGCTTTACTGATGAATCTACTAAGCTTATAAAGGAGACTCAATACCAATTCTCAAACTATTACAAAAAATTGAAGACAGTGGAAATGTTCCTAAATCATTCAGCAGGGTTAGCATTATTCATTATTCTGATAGACATAAAAGGAACATCGAAACCCACAGCTAACATCATACTAAATGTGGAAGTGCAAAAAGCTTTTCATGTAAGAATTGGAACAAAACAAGGGTGTTTAATTTCACTACATTTGTTTAACATTGGAGCAAAAGACCTAGCCAGATCAGTTGGGCAAGACAAATAAATAAAAGGCATCCAAACTGGGAAAGAGGAAGTCAGATTGTCCATCTTTGACAAATATATGATTTCATAGTTAGAGAAAGCTAAAGACTACACACACACACACACACACACAAATACAGAACTGATAAGTTCAGTAAAGTTATATGATATAAAAACAACGGTAAAAAACACTAGCCTCCCTATACACCAATAACAAACTAGCTAAAAAGGAAATCAAGAAAGCTATTTTATTCACAAAAGCTACACACAAAAAAGTAAAATACCTATTAATATATTTAATCAAAAGGGTAAAATACCGCTACAATGAAAACTATAATGCTGGTTGTGGTGGGTCATGCCCATAATCCCAACACTTTGAGAGGCCAAGGCGAGCAGATTACATAAGGTCAACAATTTGAGACCATCCTGGCCAATATAGTCTCTACAAAAATACAAAAATTAGCTTGGCATAGTGGCACGTGCTTGTAGTCCCAGCTACTCAGGAGGCTGAGGCAAGAGAATCACTTGAACCCAGGAGGCAAAAGCTGCAGTAAGCAGAGATCAACCACTGCACTCCAGTTGGGGTGAAAGAGCAAGACTGTATCTTGAAAAAAAAAACAAAAAAACAAAAACAAAAACAAAAAAAAACCACTGGGGAAAGAAATTGAAGAAAGTAATAAATAAATGGGAAGACGACTGTTGCTCCTGGACTGGAATAATTAATATATGTAAAATAGCCAAACTACCCAAAGAAACCTATGGATTCAATGCAATCTCTATAAAATACCAATGACATTCTTCATATAAATAGAAAAACAATTCCTAAAGTTATTATGAAAATGCAAAAAAAGCTCAAGTAGCCAAAGCAATACTGAGCCAAAATGACAAAGCTGAAGGCATCACACTATCTGACTTTAAAACATATTATAAAACTATAGTAACTGAAACAGCATGGTATTGGTATAAAAGCAGATACATAGACTAATGGAGCACAAATAGAAAACCCAGAAACAAATCTATATATTTTCAGTCAAAACTAATATTTGACAGGAGCACCAAGAACATATGTTGAGAAAATAACATTTTCTTCATAAGTGGTGCTGAGAAAATAGAATATTCATATGCAGAAGAGTGATACTAGAACCGAATTTTCACCATATACAAAAATCAACTCAAAGTACATTAAAAACTTAAATGTAAGACCTGAAACTATAAAACTATTGGAAGAAAACAAGGAGAAGTGCTTCAGAACATTAGTCTACACATGGATTTTAAAGCTAAGTCCTCAAAAGCACAAGCAACAAAAACAAAACATAGATCACTAAAATTACATTAAACTAAAAAGCTTCTGCACAGCAAAGGAAATAATCAGCAGGGTGAAGAGATAAACTTACAGATTGAGAGAAAGTATTTACAAACTTTTCAACAAGGTATTCATATTCAGAATATACAAGGAATTCAAAACAACCCAACAGAAAACAAAAAAAATATATAATCTAATTTCAAAAATGGGCAAATGGGCTAAATAGACATTTTTCAGAAGAAGAAATATGAAGTGCCAACAGGTATATTAAAAAATACTCAGCATCACTAATCATCAGGGAAATAGAAATCAAAACCACAATGGGATACTATCTCACTCCAGCTAGAATGGATTTTATTTTAAAAAATCACTGTTGCTAGAAATATAAACACTATGGAGATCTTACAAACAAATTAAAAATAAAACTGCTATATAATCTAGCAATCTCATTACTGGGTATTTATTTGAAGGAAAGGCAATCAGTATATCAAAGGGATGCCTAGTCTACCATGTTTATAATTGCAACATTGCTTGTAATAAATCAACTGAAATGTCCATCAGCAGATCAACAGATATAGAAAATGTGACATATATACACAAGGAGATATCATTCAGCCATTAAAAAGGAATAAATCCTGTCATTTGCAGCAACATGTGTGGAACTAGAGTTTTTATGTTAAAGAGGCCAGGCACAGAAAGAAAAAATGTCACATGTTCTTGCTTATATGTGGGGGCTAAACAAGTTATTACATGGAGGCAGAGGGAAGAATGGTGATTACTAAAGACTGCAGATTCTCGATCCAAGACGGCCATTTAGGAATAGCTCAGGATTGCAGCTCCTAGTGAAAGCGCAGAGGGTGAGTGGACGCCGCATTTTTATTGCCCACAGACTAGGAAATTCCCGGGAGGAACTCCACAGGTCACCAGCGTGGCTGTTTAGGCCCGCGCAGCTGTGCTGGCCGGCACCTCTGCTTTGCCCCATGCGGCTGCTTTGTCAGCGCCCCGGAGCCGCGGTTCGGTTCTCCGTACAAAATACACCAGTCTGGGTGCCCTTTTGGCTGGCGATTGGAGCCACGGGAAGTCGCCCATTCATCTGTTTAAAA
>NW_016107410.1:1172503-1195478 GCF_001604975.1 Cebus imitator
TGGGGGGTAGGGAGCTGGGGAGAGATAGCAAGGGGAGAAATGCCAGATATAGGTGATGGGGAGGAAGGCAGCAAATCACACTGCCACGTGTGTACCTATGAAACAATTTTGCATGTTCTTCACATGTACCCCAAAACCTAAAATGCAATATAATAAATAAATCGGGGGGGAAAAGATATAAATAATGAAAAAAAAAAGACTGGGGATTGTGGGGGAGGGATAAAGAAAGGTTGATTAATGATAGAAATATAGAGTTAACTAGTAGGAATAACTTTTACTATTTGATAGCACAGTAGGGTGACTATAGCTCATCATTTATTTTATATTTCAAAATAGCTACAAGATTTGACTTGTTCTCAAAGCAAAGAAATGATAAATGTTTGAGCTGCTAGATATCCTAAGTACCCTGATTTGATCATTATACATTGTATGCATGTGTCAAAAGATCACATGTAAAATTTACATGTAAAATTCTTTAGTACCAATAAGAAAGCAAAGTACCAATCAAAAAAATAAAATGAAAATTAAAACGGGCAAAGATTTTCATTACATATTTCTCAAAAGACATATACATGACCAGTAAGCACATACAAAGATACTCAATATATTTAGCCACTAGGGAAATGTAAATTAAAACCACAATAAGATACTTAACACCCACTAACTAGGATGGCTACAATAAAAGAAGCATGGAAAATAACAAGTGTTTGCCAGATATGGAGAAATTGTAGCCCTCATACGTTGCTAGTGGTAATGTAAAGTAATGCAGTCACTCTGGAAAACAGTTTTGAAGTTCCTACAAAGTTAAACAATAGAGTTACCCTATGACAAACAAGCTGCCCACTTAGTACATAGCCAGAACATTTGTAAACATTACAAATAAAAATCTACAAACAAATGTTCATTGAAGCACTATTTATAATAGCCTTTAGGTGGCAGAAAACCAAATATCTACCAACTGATGTAAGAATTTTAAAAATGTGGTACATACATACACTGTGTATACATAGATATAAGTACACTTTCTTTGTCATAAAAAGAATGAAGCATTGATGTATACTCAAACATAGATCAATCTTGAAAGCATTATGCTAAGTGAAAAAGGCCAATTGCTAAAGTCCACATACGATTCCTTTTATTTTTATTCTTATTATACTTTAAGTTCTAGGGTACACGTGCAGAGTGTGCAGGTTTGTTACATAGGTATATATGTGCCATGGTGGTTTGATGCACCCATCAACCCCTCATCTATATTAGGTATTTTTCCTAATGCTATCCCTCCCCTAGCCCTGACCCACTGACAGCCCCTGGTTTGTGATGTTCCCCTCCCTGTGTTCATGTGTTATTGTTCAACTCCCACTTATTAGTGAGAACATGTGGTGTTTGGTTTTCTGTTCTTGTGTCACTTTGCTGAAAATGATAGTTTCCAGCTTCATTCATGTCCCTGCAAAGGACATGAACTCATCCTTTTTTATGGCTGCATAGTATTCCATGGTGTATATGTGCCACATTTTCTTTATCCAGTCTATCATTGATGGGCATTTTGGTTGGTTCCAAGTCTTTGCTAGTGTGAACAGTGCCAGAATAAACATACAAGTGCATGTGTCTTTATTGTAAAATGATTTATAATCCTTCAGGTATATACCCAGTAATGGGATTGCTAGGTCAAATGATATTTCTAGTTCTAAATCCATGAAGAATTGCTATCCCGTCTTCCACAATGTTTGAACTTACACTCCAACCAACAGTGTAAAAGTCTTTTTTCCCACATCCTCTCCAGCATCTGTTGTTTCTTGACTTTTTAATGATTGCCATTCTAACTGGTGTGAGATGGCAACTCAATGTGGTTTTGATTTGTATTTCTCTAATGACCAGTGATTATGAGCTTTTTTTCATATGTTTGTTGGCTGCATAAATGTCTTCTTTTGAGAAGTGCCTGTTTATATATTAAATGTACAGAATAGACAAATTAATAGAAAAGGATACATGAGTGATTATCAGGAGCTGTGGAAAGGCAACATGGATAGTGACTATAACAGGACATAGAGGTATTTTTTGGAGGCTACTTTTTTAAAAATAGTGGAAGTTTTTGTACAACTTTGTGAAAATACTAAAAATCACTGAAGTGTGCACCGTGAAAAAGTGAATTGTATGTTATATGAATTATATCTCATTAGAAAATAAATTTAAGAAGAGGTTAAAGAGTCTACATATCTGGGTCTTTTCAGGGTTTGGAAAGTCACAGTTATTAATCATAAATACAAAATGACGGGATTAAATAAGCCTCAGACTACATAGGTCTAGTAAAATCATTCCTTTGAATAAGAGATCAATGTAAAGATCAGACTAATTGTGTGAACTTTCCTTTTTATACTGCAGTCTTAAATTAGCTGACAGCATAATAACAGATAAGGAAAGAAGCATTCACACTCTATCCCTCACAAGACAGTACAGATTCTTAAGGAATGAGTGCAATTTCAATATTTGTATCCTCTGAAGCTCATGTTGGAATTTATTCCCCAAGAGTAACTGTATTAAGAGGTGGGGCCTTTAAGAAGTGATTGGGACACAGGGCTGTTTCCTCATTAATGAAGTAATTCATTCATCAATTAATTGTTCAGTGGGTTAATGGCTTATCATGGTAGTGAGTTATCATGAAAGCAGATTTGTTCTAAGTGCCACTTTGGCTCTCAGTACACCTGTCTCACTCTGTGATACCTTTCATGATGTGATGGAGCACAAGGCTGTCACCAGAAGCTGACTAGATGCCAAGCCCTAAATACTAGACTTTATAGCCTGCAGAAATGTAATAAATAAATTTCTTTTATTTCTGAGTTACTCATTCTCAGGTATTGAGTCATAGCAACAGAAAATGGAATAAGAAAATGATCTAAAAGAAATCTGAATTTAATGACTAGCTTTAGACCAGTTTGGAAGTTGAATAAATAAGAAACTTACTAATTTCCCAGCATGAAATATATGCAAAATTGAATTTCACTGTTCAATCTTAAGAAAATAGTTGGACTCCTGTATTAGTCCATTTTGCCTCACTATAAAGGAATATCAGAGACTGGGTAATTTATGAAGAAAAAAGGTTTATTTTGGCCCACAGTTCTGCAGGCTACACCAGCATGGCACCAGTATCTGCATGGTTTCTGGTGAGGCCTCAGAAAGCTTACAATCATGGAAGAGGGCAAAGGGTAGCTAGTACATCACATGGTGAGTGACAGCAAGAGAGATGGGGAGAAATACTAGGCTCTTGTAAACAATCAGCTCTTGTACAAACTACAAAAGAATTCACTCATTACCATGAGATGATAGCAGGTTATTCATAAAGGATCAATCCCCATGACTCAAGCACACCCACTAGGCACCATCTCCAACACCGGGGATTACATTTCAACATGAAATTTGGAGGAGACAAACATCGGAACTATATCAGCTGCCATCTGTTTATAGGTAATAGGTGGGCTAGGGAAACCGTTGCTTCCTAAGGCAGACTTACCTATTCTTTTCCTTTCAAAATAGAACTATTAATTTTGATTATTTCATCCTTGTTCTACTATAATTAGGAGCACGGAGGACAGAAAACTGACTGTTTTAAAGTTCAAAGTTATTCAACCAAAAAGGAATTTTACATAAACTTAATGTAAGGACTATTTAACAACACCCAGGAATCCTGGGCTTTGAGCTGGAAGAGCTTGGAGTTAATGTTTCTTGGGGTGGAGTTGATTGTGCCTAATGTGTAGGGGAATTGAAGGAGCAAGTAAAATTTTTGATATCCAGATGGTGGACTGTGACAGTGACAGCCAGTGCTCACTAAATTCTCCATTTGTTCCCATGCATTTTCCAACTCTTGTGCTGTTAGACTGGGACTCAGAGTTGTCCTCAATAACAGACTACAAACAGATGTGATGTGTGTCACTTCAGAGAGATGGCAATTTAAAGCCGGCTTTGTGTGTCTCCTTTGACCTTCTCTGCTCTTGAGGTTACAGCGTGGAGGCCACATGCTCCAGATGGCATAAGGAATAATAGCTTTTACCTGCCCACGTGTGGCTTCGTGTGAGTGAAAAGTAAAGCTTTATTTTTGTAACATACTGAAATTTGTTTTCTTTTACTTTGACTAACTGACCTTTAATAACTTATTTAATTTTCTAAGCTTACAGTTTTCTCATGTAAAAGTTGGGATAGTGATCATACTTAACTAGCTACTGTTTTAAGGTTAAAAATAAATGTGTTAATGAGCATCTTCTAGGTCCTGGTACAAATCAAGCAACTAGTTAATATTAGCTCTCATCATTATTAAGATATTTGTATTATAGCAATTTACAAACTGAGTAGGCATAATATAAATCATACACATTAAAAAGTGCATATATAAATGAGAAATTATATTCCATGAAATGGAATAAGGTAGACTGATTCAGGAATTGCAGATAACTGGAAATTGTTAAGAAATACGTATTAGAATTTGATAGAAAAGTGGGTAACAGAATACATTTTTAATGGAGAATATAGAGTCCAGATGAAGTTAAAAGCGTAATTCCAAGTATCAAAACTTTTAATTCCTTTCACTATTACCTGTCAACCTAAAAACAAAAGAAAAGCTTGCAAGTTATATAATTACCTGGTTTGAAGAATGAGAAAAGCACTGAAAGAAGGTCAGTAAAGCGTAAAGGAAAAGGCTGGTTCTGGGCACGAGCTGGGTAGAGACACAACTGAGTTCCAAAGGCAGTGGGTGGGTGAGGGCAGGTGGCCATTTGACTCTCTGAAAATTTTTCACTCTCTGGAAATATTCACTTTTCTATGAGATGTAAATTCTTTTCTTCTACCCTTGATAAATTTACTTAAAATAATACCCATACAACATAAACTAACAACACGAACACTAAACTATTATTTTTTTTAATCAATGCCCTTATGCCAGAGGCAATTTAGACTAAGAAATAATTGTCAAAAATGGCAAGGCTTTTCTAAAGATGTCCCTGAAATTGAGAGTGGAATGGGCAACTACATATAGACAAACCACTTTCAGTATAAAAGTGAGCTACGGAGCCCTTTGATTTAAATTTTAAAAAGTAGATTTATTATGAAATATTTTTTCAAGGTGGGGTGTGGGTACAAGAGAATAGCGCATTCAATTAGGTGAGCATTAAAAATGACTCAATGGGCCAGGTGCAGTGGCTCATACCTGTAATCCCAACACTTTGGGAGGCCGAGGCAGGCAGATCACCAGAGTTCAGGATTTCGAGACCAGCCTGGCTAACATGGTGAAAATCCATCTCTATTAGAAATACAAAAATTAACAGGGCATGGTGGTGCGTGCCTGTAATTTGTTACTTGGGAGGCTGAGGCAGGAGAATTGCTTGAACCAGAGAGGAGGAGGTTGCAGTGAGCCCAGGTCGTGCCCCTGCACTCCAGCCTGGGCAGCAAAAGTGAAACTCCATCTCAAAAATAAATAAATAATAAATTTAAATAACTCAATTAAAACCCCCCTAAAAATATCTAACATGCTGATATTTTCTAGTCACTGATGACTCATTTAGCTGAAGCATTTGTATTGAAATATCCATTTATATGTTAGCCTTATTAATCAGATTAAGTATCAAAACAAGGAACCTAATACTGTGCCATACAGCAGAGTACCTGGCACATAGTAGGCATAAATTATTTTTGTGTTATTTTATTATTGAAGTCAACCTTGACGTTAAAATTTTTCCTTTATCTGAGCAAGGGAATTTGCAATTTGTTCTTCCCAAGGGCTTGAAATCCAATTACACTATACAGATCATTAAAAGTCACACATGATGTCCTAAGGCATAGAGAGTCGGAGTGTAATGAGAATTACACCCATTAAAAGTGCATATGAATTGGGAGGCCGTGTTACCTGTGTTTCGTTGTCAGGCCTTTTCATTTCCCTTTGGTATATGCCTTACACAATCCATCAATCAGGAGAATTAATGGCGTACCTAGCAATTTAGGCCATACGGAGATAATCAAGGCATCATAAATCGTGTTAGAGCAAATAAAGCCTACAAAATGGGACTGCTAGCACAGCAATCACATTTCAAAACTGCCTGCCTGCACTGGAAAATGTGTCAATGATGAAGAGCATAGGTGAAAACAGAAAATGTCAACTAGGGAAGAGTGTACTCACTCAGGAGCAGAGAGTGGAGTCGATGTTTGGGGTCTTCTGGGAGGAAAAGTAGGTCTGTATGTTACTGGCAGTGAATCCGTATGGGTCTGCAGCAACCTCAGTTCTTGCCTCCTCGGGTGTAAAAATTCCACTGAGGAGGCAGAACGCAGAAGGAGAGACCAAGGCAAGTTTTAGAGCAGGAGTGAAAGTTTATTAAAAGGCTTAAAGAGAAGGGAGGAAAGAAAATAGGGAGGAAAGAAAATAAAGCACAGTTGGAAGAGGGCCAGTGGGCACCTTGAGAGATAAAGTGCACTGTTTGACCTTTTGACTTACGGTTTTATATGCTGGCATACTTCCGGGGTCTTGCGTTCCCTCTCCCCTGAGTTCACTTGGGGTGGTCCGTCTGCATGCGCAGTGGCCTGCCAAAGTCTGGGAGGGGCTGCAGGTGCAGCGTGTTTACTGTATACTTGCTTCCTTGATGCATTCTTCCTTTGACAGCCAAATGTCCCTTGAAGGTCACGTAGCAGTTAAACACTACCATTTAGCCTCTCAGTGTGCACATTTGAGCCCACTAGTCCAGGTTCTGAGATAGTAATATTATTGGGAAGCTGCTTATCACCAGTTTCAGATGTTTCTGTTTATTGGGAGCCAGCCTTTCCCTGGCGCTAGTTAGGACCAATTATTATTTTAGCGAGGCAGTGTAACAACTGCCTGACCATCACCTGATGGTCACTAGACATTCCTGGTGGGCAGGAGCCCTCTCCTCCTCTGCTCATGTCTGACTAGCTACCTACTGTATTATATACAAAACACAGCTCTTAATGTTTAATACTTTGAGGTATTTCTCCAGATGAGACGTGAGCATCAAGGACCTTATCACCATGGGTAGAGTATACCTTTCCCTTCTGTGCCTTTATTTTAGGTTCATTCTCCTATCCTTCCTTGTGACACCCTCACTGAAGAAATGGCAGTTTCAGAGATACAACTTCCCAGCTTTCCTGATATCTAGGAGAAGGGGCAATCAAAGCCTGTACAGTACAAAGGGACCTGAGAAATCCTTCTTAAGACTTCCAGAGAAAATTATCTTTCCTGATAAAAGATAGGCAAGAGGAGAGTCATCCTTTGACCTTCTATCCTTGGATATTGTTCTGAAAAGATATATTGCCTGGGCAGCTGCAGTTATGTGAAGACAAAGCAGGGAACAAAAAACAGACCAAAGCAGAAGTATAACGGTGGGAGGAGACTGGGATTTGAGTCTGCCATTGATCTGTTAACTGCCCTGGAAACACCCACTTCAGGGCTCTTGTGATATGGGTCAATAATAGTTCCTATCATTTAAGCTAGTGTTTCTCAAACTTTAATGTGCACAACAATCACTTGGGGATCTTGTTAACATTCAGGTTCTGATTCAAGAAGGTCATGGTAGTGCCTTAGAGTGTATATATCTATCATCCCAGGTGATGTCCAATCTGTGCATATATTGAATCACAAGTATTTAAGCCATTTAAAATTTTGTATTCAGTTACCTGCAGCCAGAAGCACGCAAAATGACATCTTTGAACAGTGTGGGGAGGGGATTGAAAATTGAATCCAAAGACATGATGATACGATGATGAGCTTTAGGAACTTACTAGCTTAAAAAAATGCATGGATAAAACCATCATATGTAAGAGCTTTGAGATCATCAAGGTCTGACTTCAAATATTGGTTCTATCATTTACGTACAGTGTGGCTCTGTTGGAAAATTGTTTAATCTCTCTGAATCTTGATTTCTTTATCAGAGAACAATAGTATCTATCATATGTGGTTGGACTGAGGATTAGCTGAGCTTATGTAAAAAAGCATAGGTGTAGAATAAATGTGAGTTCCTTTTCTCTGGTGCTATTGGCTGGTTAGAAGTCTGCATTCTCAAGCTTCACACATGTCAAAGATAACTTCATTAAAATGGGGGTAGGTATGATAGAAATACAGTTGTGAGAATTGGCACAGAAATTTTCTTACTATACTGTTGTTATTAGAAGCCTTTGAGATTTATAACAGTCTATCATAAACTTAATTGGAAGTAATAATAAAAATTGTACTTTGATATGACTTATTTTCTTTTTAAAACCTGTCTGCCTTGTTTATGGTGAGAGATTTTTTTTCCAAATTCACAGACTCTCCTCAACAACTGCTGGACTATTGCTAAATGAAGTAAAAGTGTTGTTAGCAGATCTGATCAGTGGTAAACCAAATCCATTTCTACAGTAGAACAGTGGGAGGTAATGGGATTTTCCTGTGTCAGATTGCAAATAGAAGTGTGGGTGTCTGCTATGACTTGAAATGTTGTGACATGCTTTGTGTATTTCGTAGGGTTTGAAAACTACATGAGGCTTTCATGTTTACAAGTCTGGGTGTTTTGAACAATTCAATGTCTCTGCAGTATATGGATGCGTCTCCGAATGATTCTGCAGTATTTTTGGTATAATGCCCAAGCAAGGAGATTTACTAATGTCTTCCAAGCATATAATCATGGTCTTCTGAGTAAGGGTTTCCATGCACAGGAAGAACTCTTACATATCTTCAATGGAAAGAGAAAACATGTTTTGATGTTACATATGTCCTCTTGTCATCAGGGAATTCATGTATCTTCAAACATTCCACAATGGTAAAATGGTTTGTCCATTACCTTTCAGTATCATTGCTATCATATTACTCTAAAACAAATTTGGAACTGTGTGTTTAAATATTCAGAATCTTTTCTCACAGGGTGTCAATGACTGAGAACATGAACTTCTAAGTTGGCTGGTGCTGGGTTTTAGTCTTTTTACTTACTACTTACATAAATTTGGACCAGTTATATGCTTCTCTAAAACTCAATTTCTTTATCTGTAAAATGGGACACATAATACCTCCTTAGGGCATTTTGAGAAGATTCAATTTGATAGTGCATGTAGAGTATTTATCAGAGATTTAGCACTTAGTAAGGGTCCAATACATTTTCATTAGAAAGAGTTCATTCAAACCTGAAAATAAACCACTTATTTATTCTATTTCTTCCTCCTATAATATTCACAGTGATAATTACTTGTGGAGGAGAGAAATAGTTTCCAGAAAGCAGTCTAAGACAACTAGCACACCTGCAATTAATTTTGGAAAGTGATCCTAGGGAATAGGAGGAAGGAACTTAAAAGGGTAAAATGGGGAAGAGGAAAATAGAAGGGTATGCACCTGTGAGCTTCTGGGGCCCACAGAGCCTTCCATGGACCATGTAGCATATCTGAGGGAAAGCTTAGTTACCTGCTACAGTCTTTCATTCGTTGTGTTTTAGTGGGTTGCTAACGCCCTCACATAGGTTTGCGTATGTAAGTGATTCGACTCTTGGTTCTAGGAAGTAGCCAGAATTAGTATCAGAGAATCTCCAGAAGAGAAAGTGAGATGAGCACAGCTGAGAGTTCAGATTGTATTCATACAATGTTGGTTGCTGCACGATGTGAAGGTGGTCAGAGAACATGAGGAGGCACACAGGAGGTATTTCATATATAATTCCTCATAAAAGCCATATGTTGTCACTGATTCTAGAGACTTGAGAGCAATTCAGTCCCAGGTACTTCTGTTTCAAAGCCCAACATTTGAAGGACAATGACTTAAGTCATTGTCTATATGGTAAAGCCCAATGTCTAAGTCACCTCACTGTAACAGATCTACAACAGACATCTGTAAGATCCCCAATAGTGATTTTTATGCTAAACACCCAAGTAAAAAGGCACATTTTCAGAGTGAACTGACACCCATCTTTTGAAGAGTGTCTCCTTTCATTAGCTCTATCAGGAAACACAAATAGATGAGAATAGCCTTCTTAGTCTGAGTATTTGGAGATCTTAATGAAGGCAATGAAAGTGAACACTTTTCTCTTTCAAAAGCATTTCGAGAGTTTGTTTATCTCTGTGGATGATTTAACATTGCTTACCTACTTTATTATAGAATTTAATATATTGATTTTTTTCTTTAACATTAAAAAAGTGATAACACTTGAAAAGCATGCTATTGGAGTCCTAGGAAACTCTAGCAATGCATAAATATCTATAAAATAGTGGGATTATGACCAAGGTTAAATGTCTAAAGGGGAAAATCCAATTACATAATTCCTTTAATATTTGGTGATTATGTGTTGGTGAGCATTTCCTTTACTGAAAATGACCCTGTCATTAAAACTCTAAGAATCACAGTGATAAAAATTTTCTACATTCCTACTAAGCAATATGCTTTAGCTTGAGGTCTCTAGCATTTAAGGGGAAAATGGGTTCCAGACAAATGTCTTTCACATTAGAAACTGTATTAAATTAATTGAAAAATAGATAAACATTGATAATAATAAAACAAGAGAAATGATGACAGTAAAAGGCAAATACTTTTTAAAATGATACGCAAATACACATTCAATAAAACCACGTTTCAGACAACATAATCATTTGCATCATAAAAAACTCTAGTGGTTCAAATTTAAAATATTAAAAAGCTTCAGTTGGATTTCAAATTAGCCTAAAAAGAAATTTCCATCTTAATAAAATAGGCAAAACTTTTCTTTTAAATTTACAACTTATTTTGTTAAAAAATGTGTTCACTATTCTTGAAAAAGACCTAAAATGTGTCTTTCAGAAGAGAAAGCCTTTCTCATTTTAAATTGAATCCAATGGAGCATGGAAGACACAATTCCAAAGCATCCAGGAAAAAAGTGGAATACCCAATCAATGATTCACATGTTCCCAAATACCCAGAATTTGGGGTTGATCCTTCAACAAAATAGCAGGGTGACTGAGTGATTCCTTGATATTTGAAAGTTTCTTCCTGATGCCATAAGTTACGATAATTCAGTCTGTTCTAAGGACTTTTTTTAAACCATAAAACTGCAGTATCCCTGCCTAGATTTATTTGAACTTCTGAGCTTGATTACAGACTTTTAGATGTCTTCTGGAAGCTCCCTTAAGTGAGGTGAGAGGTACTCTGACTTTAGTCACCAAAGTTAATGTTCTCATCACTTAAATTGACTTAATACAGTCAAGTTTATTTTACACTGTCAGTTACTTACTACTGCAAGTCAACACAGCATAGGAATTGATGCATTTTGTGCCTTCAATTCAAATTAAATAGCAAACACTGCTGTTCATAAAGTTTTTGGCCAATTAATAAAAAATATTTCATTTCTAATTCTCACCAAACAGATTGAAATTAAACAGTAACAGATGAACTGGGCAGGCATGGAATACTAAATAGTAACTGGCAAATGAAATAATCCAGCTATTTGCTTTTACAATGAAAATGAGAACTGATTCTGCACTGAGAGATAGAAGTAAAAGGACCAACAGTTTTTTAAAAAAAGCCTTCTCCACCAAAAGAGCAAAATAGCACTCAGTGGCATTGCATTGTTAACAAAATGTCTTTATCAGAAACTATAATTTAATATTTAAGTATCTAATTTACATGTGACAAGGTATCATATTCAAAAAATTAAAGGCAACTAGAAAACTATTAACCACTAAAAACAATACTGAACACAACCCAAACATTTATAGGAAAGCAATAGCTAGAATTTGAATTGGAAAAAATGTTTCATCATATTTGGCTCATTAAACAAAGCATCCATTATAGCTTGGAAAAGAGCATCTCTTCTAATTCATCAAAAGTTTACCCTTTATAGCATCAATAACATTTAAAGATAGTTTCATTAACTGTATATGCACACGTGTGTATATATACTGTAAAACATACACTTGTGTGTTCATTTAAAGACATTGTATCTACCGATAACTGGCTGAATTTTGGAAGGTGCTGAAATCCACATTTCTACATGTCCTTTGACCCATTTAATAATGTCTTTTAAAAACAGAAATTACATAAAATACTCCGTTTTTTATTAACTGAATATTTTCTTAAGCATAATAATAAACAATGAAAGAATTGCACTTATTATAAAGGTACAGTAAAGTGTTAGATTGCAGCTCAGCCATGAAAGATCAGGGACTGTAGGACTGATGATAAATTGTGCATTATATGCAAAGATGATGGTGGCCAGTGAAATTAAAATGAGAGCAACTAGTTACAGAACAAACAGAGGGGATAACAGAAGAAAACATGCACTACTCCTATTTTAATGCAAAACTAATTTCTCCCAGGAAACCAACCCTTTGACCTTTCTTATACAAAGAAACAGGTTCTGCACCCCTGGCAACACAGTAGACTTGGACTTCTGTATTCAATGCTAGTTCACTGTCTCTGAGTGTGCTGCTCCAGTGTCATCTCCAAAAGCTGCCCTTGAAATTCTGGAGCAACTACAATGTTACAGTCTCTTTGTCAGGTTTCATTGAGCCTCAATATTCCCTTCAGTTCTGTATAAATATAGTCCATTATTCATCCTCTTCTGGTTCCTGTGGTAACACAGATATTTCTTCCTTCAAACAATCACTGAAGAATTTGAGGATTGTGCTGTAGAGATGATACTTGCTCTTCTCAGAAACGTTATGACCTTCATCTGGGTAGACCTAAGATATTGAGGGGAAAGAAGATTTCAAATTATCAAAGAAGCTATTGTCCCTCACATTCACTTTCTGAGCCCCAGTGGCATGGAAACTTCGAATAATAATAACTGACCAAAATCTCACCTAATTCAACTCTAAGTTCTTCATGCTAAGCTTTAAAAAAAAAGTAATCACATCAACTAATATTTGACACAATTTTTTGGTATTTAAATTAGAATGTATTGGCCATTAAAGGTAGATGTTTTCATGCTTATGTTTATTAAGATGGACTTAACCTTGCCCTCAGCTTGACTAAACTTTGGACAGTTTCTTTTTGACTACAGCCTTTATCCCCTTTGTCTCCTTTTTAGGAGTATTTACTTAAAAAAAATTTCTAGCTCTTTATTTAAAGATCATTGAGTTCAGTCTCTGGCTTCTTTGCAGTAGTTTTTCATTGTCTTCCTTGCCTGTTTAACGTTGTCTGGTGCAATTATTACTTTGACAATGCCCTTTCCAATGTAAACAAAATTGTTACTGTTTCTAAAATACAAATAAAAAAATACCAATGTTGTCCCATCAATGCCTGAGTACAAAGTTTTAAATGGTGCCTCATTACCCTTTCCATAAAACTCCATACTCCTCACTGTGCTCTGGTCATGCTTATGGAATGACCTGATATCTGTTTATCTGTATATCTTCATCTTTCATCATCCTAAGCCTGGTACTATGTGTTTTAGACAGGTTGAACTATTTTTGGTTCTTCTGAATGCGGAGAAATTAAAATGACTATTTTCTTTTCTTTCTATGACTCCTTTATCAGACTGGAAGCTCCTTGATAGTGTAAAGTATGTCTTGTCACTCATAAAGCAGAGTGACCACTGTAAAGTCATTGATAAATATATATTAAACATATGAATGCACAGATGTAAATGGTAATGAAAATGGCCTTTTAGCCTCTCTTCTTTTCTTCTAATAGTTCCCCAAACATTTTTTATCCACTATTTATTGTGAGAATTATTGGAAGTGAAGAAAAGAAAAAAGAGACAAGAAAGGAAATAGAAACTTGCTATTTTTAAAAGAATTCAATATTTGGGATATGAATAAGTCTGAGATGAAAATGACAATTAGAAAGGATTCATGCAATTTACTTTTAAAGCATCAGCTGATCCACATTCTCAGTGCAATTAGGAACAAAAAACACAATCTTTGGTACCTAAAAAACATATTTAAAATAATAGTATGGAGAATGGAATAATAGAGAAGCTGTGATGTATATCTCACCAGTGAAAAAACGTGACAAGAAAACACATTCTTCTAAAAAAGTAGCTTACCTGCATAGTGTAATTCACTCCAGCTTTTATTAGGTGCTTAATTAATTCTGCTGAGTGTTGGAAATGAACTTTTGCTGCAATAAATCATATTATGATATTTGAAGAAACACATTTCTTGTAACAGAACTTTTTCAGACTATTTTTCAAAGAGATTTTATTTTATATATTGCATATTTAAAAGACTTATATCTGGTTTTAGGTAGAAAGATTTTGAAGATTACTAGTTTTTTGAAGATGACTAATTTTGAAGATTACTAGGCCACAGTCTCAGTTGGATACTGGCATTCTGCTTTATTATTCAAAATAAAAAAGAATACCCCATACTGAAAAAACAGAATACACATCTCACTATACAAAGGTTAACTATTTAAAATAGAGCATACTGGTTACTCTTGCTTTCTTATCTTCCTTCTGCCTGAACCTAAGATCCAAAATGCTGAAGTAAGCAGCCCAACAGCCCTGGATTTGGTAGCTATGAAGATCTGGTGCACTCCAATCTCTTTCTGCTGCAGTTTGTTCACATTCTGTCGGGGCTGTTCATTCTTGTAGTTTGTATATCTTCAAATTTCTGTAACTAATGTTTAAGGCAACTTTTTTTTTGAGACAGAGTCTCACTCTGTCACCCAGGCTGGAGTGTAGCTGCATGATCTCGGCTCACTGTAACCTCTGCCTCCCTTGTTCAAGTGATTCTCCTGCCTTAGCCTCCTGAGTAGCTGGGATTACAGGCGTGTGCCACCACGGCTGGCTAATTTTTGTATTTCTAGTAGAGATGGGGTTTTACCATGTTGGTCAGGCTAGTCTCGAACTCCTGACCTCGTAAGCTGCCTGCCTCGGTCTCCCAAAGTGCTGGGATTACAGGCATAAGACACCGTGGCCGCCCTAAGCTAACATTTTTAATTGTCACTGCAAAACTAGGGCAGCCTTATCAGTAGTTTAAGCTTCTTTAATGCTCTAACTCTAGAATGCTGAACAATGAGACTACACAGCAGAGAATGTAAAATGGGAATCATTTAAACCTATTAAAAAATAGATAGTAAAGATCTTTTTCAACATCTTCTTATGGCACTTAATGGGAAAATGACCTTGTCATTGCTACATAAGTACAAACTGCTCTATAAATGTAAGCTTCTAGAAATGCTAATTAATAAGGTCGATGACAGAGGTAATGTGATCCCTTATTTCTCTGTATGGATACAGCTGAAAATAAATGTGCAAATGGATTTTTCTGATAAGATTTTTTTCTGCTTTTTTTAGTGCAAAGTCCAGTGATATTTGTTGCCATTTGTCTGTTTACTATAGCTAAAAGGAAACATTACAGGTTTGACTGTTTGATTGAATTGATTTGCTGGTAATTTTTGAAGATAATATTAATAATAGTGGTGTTATGTCATACTAAGCACCTATAATTCACCAGGCCCATATGGGTTGTGTGGTGTGTGTATGTGTGTGCCTGTGCCTGTGAGTGCTTGTGTGTGTGTGCTCTTGCACATTCGCAGGTGCATTTTCTCTGAAGTGACTAGGGCTGAACCTCTGCTTGTATTTTATCAGACGGATGAAGCGCCAGGTCTGTGACTGAGTGAGTCATATAGAACAATGTGATTTAGCCTTATAGCTACAAGATATTGACAGAGAAATTTGAAATAGTGCTAATATATTAGTCCAGTGTTATGGGTAGACACGTAAAATAATTTAACCTTGAATATAATTTATTCACATGACTAAGGCTTCAGAGCACAGTGAATAAAAGGCTCAATACATGGATTCAAATTTCCTTCCTACTAATCAATTGTGTCTACACTTTTAAGCAAGTTATATCTCATTTTCTAATATTTATTTTCCCAATCTGTTAAATAACATAATAATACCTACTATTCAGTGTTTGTGAGAAGTCCAAATGAGACATTAAATGCTTTTTTAGCACATTTTCTGACATACAATGAGTACTTAATTGCTATTTATTTTTATTAATGGTTGATATATATGTAGGGTCTTAATACGTTAGAACAACATCCAAATGTCCTTCAAAATGTTTATGCTCTCTTCCATCATGTTTCACCCAACACTGGTATTGTAACACATATATCTTTCTTTAATAGACTATTAATACTATAATTGTTTCGAATTTTCAGATAAGCTGCAAAGACAGTACAGAGTTCTTGGATACCCATTCTCCAATTTTCCCCATTGTTAATATCTTACATTATTATATACTTTGTCACAAATAGAAACTAACACTCATATACTACCATTAACTAAACCCACTTTATTTGGGGTCCACTAGTTTTTGTTGTTGCTGTTCTTGTTTTCTTGTGTTCTCTTTCTGCTCCAGGGTTCCATTCAGTATCCCACATCATATTTAGACATCATGTCTTTTTAACTTCCTCTGGTCTATGTGCGTTTCTAAGACTTTCTTTGTTTTTGATTACCCCAACAGTTCTGAAAAGTACTGGCTGGGAGTCTGATAGAATTTTCCTCACGTGGGTCTGTCTGATGTTTTCCTCATGGTTAGACTGGAGCTATGTATGGGCTTGGAGTACTAAACCATGGCGGTAAAATGCCATTCCCACTACATCATGTCAAGGGCATTTAATAACAGTAACAACATGACTTATCACTGTTGATGTGATGTTTGTCAAATTTTTCCACTGGAAAGTTCCTCTTTCTCTCTTTTTCCATATCCTTAAAGCAAATTATTCAGTGGAACCCACCGTAAAGAGGAAGGAGTTTAGTTCAAGATTTAGGAAATACTGATTCAAGACTTTGACTTTCTTGGCTCACTTGTCAGATGGCCTTGGATAAATATGTTTCGTTTTTGAAATTGATTTTTCTCATCCATGAATGGAGCTATAAATATTCAGCCTTCTGTTGTAGAGTATCACAGAGGATAATAAAATATAGATTCTTTGGTCCCTAGGAGTGTCATGCAAATATAAAATGATATTATTTATTACTACTAACATCAATCACATTTACCTCCAAGGTTGATGAAAAAAATGACAGATGGTATGAAAGTGCCTTTTTAAAGTTTTTAAGTTCATTAAGTGGGTAACCTCATTAGAATTTCATGTCAGTGCTTGCATTTTTGATTTCTGTTTTCCAGGTTGGTTTCCATTTTAGGTGTGCTGTGTAACACTGTAGCCCTAGTTGCTAGCCACAACTGCCTTTTTAAATTAAAATTAAATAAAATCATTTCAGTTCCTCCGTCACACAAAACACAGTATGGCCACAAGTAGCCAGTGACTATTGTATTCAGCAGCATTGATAAGTATTTCCATCATTACAGGGAGTTTGATTAGATAATGCTGCCATTTGAGGCATAACTTCCTCTCCTCTTATTTCTGAATTCTTTTTTCCCACCTCCTATCATGTATCTGATTCTTTGTGCGACGCTCTGCTCTCTTCTTCAGATGGTTTACAGGGCTTCCTGTAAGCAAGTCCTTAGATGTATGCCTTTGTAAAAGGTCATACCCTATCAAACAGCAGCAGCAAGTATAATACTTACTGTCAGCAGTTCCATGAATTATTAATATATTTTCTTCTTTCAAGCCATGAATATTATGTAGCACACTGGCTGCCTATAAAGGAAAATAGAAATATCTGTATCTATAGATCTAAACAAGCAATTTTAACTGAATTTTTAGAACAAAAATACTCTTCTTTCTTTGATATTTTTAAAATAGTTACCTGGTAAGTGCTCTCTTCCTTAGATGGCATCCCAAGGTATCTTTCAGAGAAAGCTGAGGCTGTGACCCAAGAAAACAGATATTTAAGAACAAACTAAAAACTATTTGAGTAGCATATTTCATTATTTAATTTTTCATTTTACATTTAATTGTCATGCTTTAGTAAAATCAACTGAATCAGGAAAATAAACAGCTCAAAACAGGTTCTAATAACATGATAAATGAGCTCAATTGAGCTATTCTGCATTGGGCTCTTGTTTTCTACAAATCAATGCATTATATTAGGTATAACGTACAAGTACTCACCATACAATTTCAAGTCTGTGATAGGTGCAAGCACCGATCCACATTTAAAAAGCTTTTCATCTGATTTTAAGATCATTGATGCAATATAGCCACCATAACCCTAGGAAGGGAAAAAAAATATATATATATAACACATACATTGTGTATATGTATACACACACACACACATATATATATATATAACAATTGTCCTTGGAGATATTTTTAGCTTTTGATCAATGTTTGGTACTGTGCACCATATCAGAATGTTTCATATTTGGAAAAAAAATGCTAAAATCGTTTTGTGCAATTAAAATTTTTGAACATTTAACTTATTATATAACAACTGTTTTAATATTTGTTCCATGATTTCATACTATACATCTGGAAATTGCCTCAAATAATTTGACGTTAGGGAAATAAAGCACTTATAAAATCACATATAATTTTCTACTAATTTAATATTTAATAAAATATTGAAATAATGATTATGTAGAATTAAGAAATAAGAATGAAATTTTGAAAATATATCACCAAAAATATAGGTTCTGTTTTAGCATCTTATAGGGTTCAGAACATGTCACCCCAAAATAAGACTGTGATCTGACTGTTTCACCCCAAATATGCTTCTCTGGCTAGGGTTATTTTGAGCTAGATATTTTGAGAAACTGCAGACATGGAAAAAGCACTAAAAGCTGGAAGTTGCCCTTTTGTAAGATAAATTTATGTCTATAAAGGAGGAAATTTATAGAAATTTATAGTTTTAAGACTTGATCTCGCTCTGTCACTCAGGCTGAAGTATATGGCACAATCTCTGCTCACTGCAAACTCTGCCTCCTGGGCTCAAGCAGTCTTCCTACCTCAGCCTCCTAAGTAGCTGGGAGCACACTTGATTATGTCATCATACCTGGCTAATGTATGTGTTGTACAGGTAGGTTTTGCCATGTTGTCCGGGCTGGTCTTATACTCCTGGGCTCAAGAGATCCACCCACCTGGGCCTCCCAAAGTGCTGGGATTACAGGTGTGAGCCAACAGCCCAGCTGAGAATAAATTTTAATTGCTCACCTTCCTCTCAACCATTTTTTATGCATTCACAGAATGCAAGAGTATATCATGAAAGAGTTTTTGGAAAATCTACTACAGAAGAGGGCAAAAAATAAGATATAAGTTCTAGGTAGACATAAGATCATGCTTTCAACTTTCAAAACAACACATATCCTCAGGCAGAGTAAAAAATGGGGAATCACCACATTGTATTAAATTAGAGGCTATTTTTCATTTAATATAGATCAAAAACTTTCCTTCATCAATGTAGGCTGTTCTGATTGTGCACTTTATTGGTCTCTCAGTGATCAGGTTTTGTTATTCATTAAAATTATTTTGTCCTTCCCATTTCCCAAGCATTTTAGCATTACTTACAAAATTTTAACAAATAGATATTATTATTTTAAAATTTAATTTAGGAGATCTAAAATATAGGAATGTTTCCTTAGAATTTTCCTTCTTAAAAGAAACAGACCCATGATGTAGGAAACTACGTTCAATCGACAGAAGGACTTGGAGAAGCAGAGGTGGGGTTTGCAATGCCATCAACTCAAAATTTATGTTTGCAGTGGCCCTAGGTTTTCAGATCATCTTTAAGTGACTTTATGAATATAGTAAAAGGGATACGCTGACAGACTGGAATTTAAAAAGAGGTGATTTGTGTGAACTTACACTTCCGTAATTCTTTCTGAAGCACTTCACTTGTGATACACAAGTGAATGAATTTGAAATAAAAAATTTTATAAATACAAGACAAATTTTATTACACTTTATTATTTTGCTTTAAAACTGTGAATTTGCTTAACATAATCATTCACACTTTACCACAATACTTATAATCCTGCCTTGAAGTAGAATCTTAATCCTGCCTGAAGGAGGATCTTAATTCTACAGATTATGTACACTGAAACTTTAAATCTTAGAAGTGACTCAAGCTGGTCTCAAACACTGAGAGGCCCTCCCTCAATTGAAAACATACAAAACTTTAAATAAAAATAATTACCTCCCTAAGAAAAGCTTTAAGAAGCTTTCGTATTCATTCACATTTTTAAACTTCTTTTATTTTCGCCAGATATCCACAGTTCTTATCTCTTTACATTGCCTTCTCTTAGTTCAAACATGATCTCCTAGTGACGCCTTTTCTGAGCTCCAATCTAAATTTGTCACATTATCTCTAATCCTGGCCTCCTTATTTATCTCTCTTCTTTATTTTTTGGAATCAAGCTCTCACCATCTGACATTTTATCTTTTACCAATTATGTTTAGTTTACGTGTTTTCCATCTAGCTCTCCTCACTGAACTAACTTCAATAAAGAAAGGCTTTTCTGGCCTGGCACTGTGGCCCAGGCCTGTAATCCCAGAACTTTGGGAGGCTGAGGCGGGCAGATCATGAGGTCAGGTTTGAGACCAGCATGGCCAACATGGTGACACCCCATCTCTACTAAAACACAAAAAACAGCCGGGTGTAGCGGCGGGCACCTGTAATCCCAGCTACTTGGGAGGCTGAGGCAGGAGAGAACTGCTTGAACCTGGGAGGTGGAGGTTGCAGGCAGTGAGCCAAGATCGAGCCACTGCACTCCAGCCTGAGTGACAGAGTGAGACTCCATCTCAAAAAAGACTTTTCTTCTGTTCTTTGACCACTGTATGTTCAACACTTCAAAAAAGTGCTGGGCACACAGTGCATACTCAATAACGTTTGTTGGATGAATTTTTTTTTTTTTTTTGGCCTGGTAATCACAGTGATATCAATTCTAAAAAATAATGTTTGTAAGAAAATTAATTTCAGTTCTTCTAATAATTTTTATTTTTGAGACGGAGTTTCATTCTTGTTGCCCAGGCTGGAGTGTAATGGTGTGATCTCAGCTCACTGCAACCTCCACCTCATGGGTTCAAGTGATTCTCCTGCCTCAGCCTCTAGAATAGCTGGGATTATAAGTGCCTGCCACCATCCCTAGCTAATTTTTGTGCTTTTTAAATACAGACGGGGTTTCACGCTGTTGGCCAGGCTGGTCTCGAGCTCCTGACCTCAGGTGATCCACTCGCCTTCACCTCCAAAACTGCTTGGATTACAGGTATGAACCACCACACCTGGCCATGATTAATATGATGAATGTTTTTAAAAAAGCTATGTCAATAAAAGTTTGCTTCTAAGAGTTTTTTAATATTTAGCACTTACACATAATTCTTAAAAGAAAAAAATTTAAAATTATTATATATTAAATGAGGTTAGGTTAGGTCCTGAAGATAATTATTCAAACTAAAGTGGCTTAATGTCTTCAATCAAGTAATACCCATAATTACTAAGTAATAAACACATGGCCAGTTAAAAGCTACATATGCTATTAACATAACCTTTCCATTATGCCAACAAGCCAGTTAGAAAATAACCCTGAGAAAATGACACCATTTACAATAAAAATTAAAACACACAAATTATAAGCAATACTTGGAAATAAAAACAGCAGGAAAGAGATTTTGCCTATTTTAAGTAAACTATATAAAATTCTACTAGGAAAAATAAAAATAAAATTAAAGAAACATACTATGCATATTGTCTGACTCAGATGAAAGCTACATCTTGTGACTATTTTAATTCTTCTTAAATTATTATAACAGTAGAAACAAATTTTAATTAAAAAATTCCAGTTGAATATTTTGGGAGAATTTGAAAAACCAAAGATAATAAGACAGGTGAGCCAAGAATATTTTCAAAGAGAGAAGTAAAAAGTGGAAATTGCCTTTAACAATATTAAACTGAATTATAATGAAGCATGTTATAATTAAAAGTCTGTAAGATTAGCATAAGAACAGAAAGACAGAATACAATAGAAATAAACCCAGAAATAAATGAGAACTTAATACTTAGTTGCTATCACTGTCAAGGGTGTTGATTTAACCAGTGGAGCTGGGGAAACTGGCTGGTTATTTGAAACTATGTAAGTAAATTCTCACCATACATCACAAGTGCTATGTATCTCTCTCATCTCTATTAAACTTGGATAAATAAAGAGAAAACATAATAAATACTCATTTAGCTTTTTGATAGAAACAGGACATCTAAATAATAAAATCCCTGGAAGAAATTACCAAAGAAAGCATTTGAGAAGAGTTTGCCAAGTTTTAGAACTTCAGTTTTTTGGTTCATCATATGCAAATATTAACAAAAAATCAAGAAACTAAGGAAATCTTTTAAACAATTGTGAACAGAGACTGCCATGTTTAATACAGCAGAACCTCAGTATGTCAACAAGGAAACAAATATATATGTTCATATATACCAGAAGCCAACATAAACTAAGCATATATAATAGGTAAATGGGCCATCCAAAAAGAGACATATAAAATGGATAATATAAAATTTATTTTATTTAACAATTTATAATTCTAATGTGATAAAGCAATATAAATGAGACATACCCACCTACATGAAATGACTAAAAATATACACAAAATATATAAAGTAGAAGTTCTTAGGACATTGGACATTCAGCAATGAAGGACACTGATCCCTGAATGATGAAAACAAACACATCAATCCTAGGATTGTTACAGTTTGCTACTTTGAAGAGTGAAGATGAGGTATAGTAGAACAAACTAACTGAATGGAACATTCAAAGAAATACGTGCTTTTTTTTTTTTTTTTTTACAAAAAATTTAATAGCATATTAAATTAATAGTCAGCTTGGAGAAAACATCAAGTAGCCCAATCTACATGTATTTATAATCCCTGAAAAGTTAAACAACAAAAAATATTTGAAATAATTATAACTAAATAATTTCCAAATTTGTTAAAAATGTTTAACCCAGTAAAGAAATTCAATATGCAGAAGCAAAAGACATATGAAGAAAAGTATATCAAGGCATATCACAATGAAATTCACTAAAATAAGTCATAAAGAGAAATTATTAAAAGCATCTAGAGAGAAAAGACACAATGTATATAGAGGGACAAAATTAAGAATGATGGCATATTCTTATTGAAAAAAAAATCATTATTCAGGA
>NW_016107410.1:1195501-1197631 GCF_001604975.1 Cebus imitator
AAAAAAAAAAAAAAGCAAACCAGAAGGTAGTAAACCTCTTTACTGTATAGAATGAAAAATGTCAACCTAAATTTTTTTGCCCAAAATATAATAAAATATTTAAAATATTAAAGTGAAATAAAGACCCATTAGAGCTGGAAGAATATATTACTTGTAAACGTGAAGTAAAAGATAATTTAAAGCATGTTCTTCAATCAGAAGGAAAGCTGAGACTAGGTGGAAATCTGTATCTACAAAAAGAAATGAAGAACACTGGAATTGGTAGTAACATGGGTAAATATATAAACATTTAAACACTTTCTTTAAATTTGTTTACAAATAACTGACTTTTGGGCTAGGCACTGTGGCTCATGCCTGTAATCCCAACACTTCAGGAGGCTGAGGCAGGCAGATCACCTGATTTCAGGATTTGAGACCAGCCTGGCCAACATGGTGAAACCAGACCCCCACCCCACCCCGCCGTCTCTACTCATAATACAAAAATTAGCCGGGCGTTGCGGAGAACGCCTGTAATCCCAGCTACTGGGGAGGCTAAGGCAGGAGAATTACTTGAACCCAAAAGGTGGAGACTGCAGTGAGCCGAGATCACACCATTGCACTCCAGCCTGGGGAACAGAGTGAAACTCTGTCTCAAAAAAAAAAATAAATAAATAAAATAAAAATAATTGACTTTTAAATGCAAAACTTATAACAATATATTTTGGGATTTATAACGTGTAGCATAAAAAGTATGACAACTATGGCATAAATGTCAGAAACAGAGAAACAGAAGTATACCACTGTAAAGTTCTTATATATCATACATATGTATGTACATTTATATATATTACATCACATATATATACATTATATTATATACATTATATATATACACAGTTGCCCTCCTGTGATATATTACTTCATATATATTTACATATATACACATATACATATAGATGTATGCATATATATACATATGCATATATTATATATATACATATATCAACAGACCATTATATAAATATGTATGTACATGTATACATACATACTGGCCTGTTTATAGCTCACTACCTTGAAGAATGAAGTAAAATAACAATATCACATGAGGACAACTTTAATTAGTTAAAAATATACATTATAAGCCCTAAGGAAGCCATCAAAATAATACAAAAAATGGTTATAATTAACAAATAATAAAGCAAATTTAATTATAAAAATACTCTTTTAATATAAAGCACACCAGAAAACATCTTAAGGAAACTAAAAGCAGAACAAATAGAAAGTATATGGCAAGATGATAGACCTTAATGCAACAATAACAATGATCACATGAAGGGTCAAAGAGCTAAAAAAAATTATTTAAAATGTAGAGATTTAATATGCAAAGTCTGTCAGATTGAACAAAAATGGTGAAACAACACACAGCAGGGCCTGTCAAAGGTGGGAAGCAAGGGAAGAGAGAGTATTAGGACAAATACTTAATGCATGCAGGGCTTAAAATCTTAAAACCTAGGTGACAGGTTGATAGGTGCAGGAAACCACCATGGCACATGCATAACTATGTAAGAAATTTGCACATGTATCCTAGAACTTAAAGTAAAATTAAAAAAAAAAATGTGTCTCAAGGGCATCCCAACATCTCAGCTCCTTATTAAACATTTCCATACTCAAAAACAAAAAATTAAATCATACACAAAACAAAAACATTGAGCAATTTTTTGAGTTTCATAATTTCAGCTTTATGGAGATGTGTATATATCAGCATGATATATCTCAGAATGTAAGTTTAGTTTTTGCTGGCAAAGTCCATAATAATGGATGAAATTATTCAGCTAGCTAGCTAGATATAGATATATATCATATAGACATGTATATCATCATAAAACCATGATAAATATTAGATCAAAAGGAGAAAAACCAGGACCAGGAAGCTCAAATATTAGTGATGTAACAGGACAAGCCACAGACGAAACCTCCCAGACACCAGATTTAATGAAGGAAGTGGCTCTATTCAGCCAGGAGCATTGGCAGACTGGCTTCTCAAGAACCAAGCTCCCTATGCCACATGTAGGTGATGGGGAGGAAGGCAGCAAATCACACTGCCATGTGTGTTCCTATGCAACAATTTTGCATGTTCTTCACATGTACCCC
>NW_016107410.1:1198707-1204310 GCF_001604975.1 Cebus imitator
GTGAGAGTTTTTTTTATTCTTGTTATGACCTTGTACTGAACTAATAAAAAGTAATTAATCTTGACTAAAAATTTGAGCCATAAGTCTACACTTGGATTTGTGGTCCCAATTCAGCATATGCAATTAAAAATAAAACATAATACATAAATACAAATGCAACACAAGTATCAAAGTATTCCCATAGATAAAAGTCCAAGAAAGATAAGTTTATCTACAGGTAAATAAATTGTACACAAGGAAAAGTATCACTATGACTGAAAGCCAGCAGAAATAACAGGCAAGAGAAACCAATTCTCAAAAATAAGAGATTTTTGTTTGATAAAATATAAAATATCAAATGAAGAGGCTGAATATATTTTAAAAAATACACAGCAGCAAAGCAAGAGTTAAAATATAGCTAAACATTTTTATAGAAAGCCCAGGTAAACTTCTAGTAACAAATTTTATTTTAAACAATGAATTAGAAAACCATTAATCCCATGTGAAGAGAGAATTATTGGACTATAGAAGAAAGTATGACACAGAATTAAATACCAAAAGATACTGAGAAAAGTTTATAAAATAAGCATGTTAAAGTGAGATTTCAACACATTTTTAGTAAGAGTTTAAGGAGGATAAGAAGTTATGACAATATTCTAATAGAAAATTGATAATTAATACAACCTAAACATGGTTAATGAAAAAAAATCTATACTATGCACATATTAGAAAAAACAGAACACCAAAGAAAATTATCTTTTAAAAATATGAAAGCTTCAATATTGCTTAGATGTCAGTTATCTCTATGCCAGGTGATTTATAGATTCAAAACAATTCACATAAGAAATCCCTACAGTGAATTTTTTTAAGGAATTAAAGTGATTCTAAAATGTATAAAGAAATGTAATACATTTAGATGAGTCAAAAGAACTTTGAAAAAGGAGACCAACTATGAAAAAACTATTATCTGATTTTAAGATACTACTATCTGATTTTAAGATATGATATGAGGATGAATTTTACAGTATGTTGATAATATGTCAATTAAACATGATGAAAAGGGGAAGGAATAGGTTTGCAGTTGTAACATGCTTTCTGTGATTTAGTATATTTTAGTATCAAACTGTAAGTTGCACAATCTGAATGGTCAACAAATCAGTTTTATTAAAATATTCCTATATGAAGCAATAAACACATGAAAAGGTGTCCAGTATTATTAGTTCTCAGTAAACTACAAACGAAAATAAAATAAATCCCTCTATTCATCAATTGTGAATGGTTTAAAAAGGCTGATAATGTTAACTGTTGGTATAGATGTAGAACAAATGAAACTCTCCTATATTGTTCCCATAAAATAAAATATAAAATATGAGTACTTTCAAAAGAGTATGGAAATTCCTTATACAAGTAAACATGGACTTACTATATGACTTAACAATTCTACTCTTTTATGTTTACAAAGAATATAAAAATATATGTCTACACAAAAACAAGTACACAATGTTTACAATAACTATAGACAATACTAAAAACAACATAAATGTTCATCCATACATGAATGGATAAACAAATCATTTTATAGTCATATAATAAAATACTTCTCAGCAGTATAATTGAACAAACCAAAATTATATTTAGAAAAATAATGAAAGAGAAAAAAATAATCAATTCACAAAAATGGAAGACAGAAGACAAATAATAGGACAGATAATAGGCACATATAATGAAAACAGTAACATTTAAATTTATCAGTAATTAGAAAAAATATAAATGAATATAATCTTCAACCAATACATAGAAATTGGCAAAAAGATAAAAACATATTTCTCTCTCTCTCTCTCTCTCTAAATCATGAGGACAAGGACTGAAAATAATAAGATGGAAAGGCTGATAAGTACATATCAATGAAAAATGCTGTTATTTTAATTTTAATATAAAAATCATCTTTAATGTAAAAATTAACAGGGATAAGCTGGGTCAATAACAACAATAAAAGGTTAAGTTTATCCAGAAGATATAATTCTGTAGTTGTAGGAACTGAATAATAGTCCTAATATACATACACACACACACACACACACACACACACACACACACCATGGAATAGTACTCAGCCATAAAAAGGAAAGAAACAATGGCATTTACATCAAACTGGAAGGAATTGGAGACCATTATTCTAAGTTAAGTAACTAAGAATGAAAAAGCAAACACAGTATATTCTCACTCATAAGTGGAAGCTAAGCTATGGGGATTCAAAGGCATAAGAATGATGCAATGGACTTTGGGGACATGGGCGAAAGGGTGAGAGGCGAGTAAGAGATGAAAGACTACACATTGGGTACAATATACACTGCTCAGGTGATGGGTGCACCTGAATCTCAGAAATCAACACTAAAGAACTTATTCATGTAACTAAACACCACCTATTCCCCAAATCTCTGTTGAAATAAAACAACAAAAAGAAAAACATCAAGTCACTAAACAAAAATTCTAAGAACTCTAGTGAAGAAACTGATGGGCTGATAAAATTGCTAATCAGGATCAAGTAAAACAAACAAACAAAAATAATTACATAAAATTAAATAATTGATAAAGGTAAAAAAATTATTCCCTTTTTAACTCATAAATCAATTGAAATTTCAAAGTATTTTTGTTATCCTGATCAATTCTGTTACCACTGTTCAATTATAGTCAGTAAATTACAGAAAAGTAGAGAAATGTTATTTCATTCAATTTGAAATGAAAATAAGAACAATTCAGAAGACAGAGCCTTATCCTGAAAAATAAAGAGATACACTAAATATTAATAAATACACTCTATATCTGTACTAGTGAAAAATACCTGAGAGCATCTCAAAGGGATTTTTAATTTAAATGCTTATGTTAGAAAGGAAGAATAAAAAATTAATAAACTAGACATTCAACTTAATAATTGATGGATAAAATGGATGTATAAAGTAGAAGAAAAGTAAGAATGGCAAGAATATAAACTAGTAAAGTAAAAAACAAAGATAAATAGAGAACAACCAGGCCAGAAAATATAGTTCACTGAAAAAAAAAGAGAAAGATGAAGGAGAGAAAAAAAGGAAGACCAAGAGCAATAAAGGAAGTACGTGAGTGCGAATGAGAGGAGGAGAGTGCCCCAGCAAAAGCAAGGAGACACTAGTAAGTCATAACAGAAATCAAAATGGGATATTACCACCACAAGTGAAATGGTTAAACATGTAATAAGAGGTCATTATTATACATTACTGTTTGTGTAAATTTCTGAAAAGTTATATGAAGTGAAAAAAGTATTCTTTTCAAAGTACTAAAAGTGACTCCAGAAGAAATGAAATAAAATGTTAATAGTCTTTTATTGATTACATAAATTTAAAAACTAATTAAATTTTTAATACAAAACAGAAAGCTATATCCCCAAATGTCTTTATAATATAGTTCCAATTTTAAGCAAAATTTTCCAGGCAATCAGTATAGCAAGAACATTGTTTTCCAACCCGTTTTATGAGTTTAGCATAACCTAATTTGAATCTGAAATAGGTACATTTCAAGAAAAAAAAAATCACAAGGCCTACTGAATCTTAAGATTAACAGTGTTTTTTATATGCTGAGAAATTCAACTTTTAATTTATAACCCAGTCACAGATATGCATATTTGTTTGATTGACCTGGAATATCTTTTTTCTATTTAAGATGAAGTCATTCATATTTTCACTTGTTTTTATACTATGTCACTCTTTTAGTTTTCCAGAGTCATTTGCTCTGAGGCATATACAACGATGACTAGGGGAAAAAGATTTTGAACTTCTAAATTTGAGGCCTAGAGTGTTATTTTTCCATGGTTTCTAGGCTCAGATTCTAATTTCACAGCCACTATGGAAGATCCTCTACCATCTCTTCCTAGTCTTCCTCTCATTCTTACTGCCTATCATTCTTCCAATACAGTCAACTACTTCATGTTTTCCACACATATTCCCCTTACCAACACTGTGCATTTGCATGAGCCTCTTTTCCTTCTCCTCTACCTGCTGATCACCACCTAGCTCATGTTGCTCTTTTCCATGAGGCATTTTGCAACCCTTTGAATCTTCTCTGAATTTCCACGAATGTTTGTAAAAACTTATTTGGTCCTTTATGCTTATTTATGTGTGTAGTAAGAAGAGCCCTGAAATATATAAGCCCTGAACTACTTGTAAATTATTACATATCTCAGGACTGTTAGAGAGTAAAATGTTCCCTACTGCATGTATTTTTTTTGTATGTGGTAAAAACATATAACATAAAACTTACCCTATTAACCACTTTTAAACACACAGTTTTGTAGTGTCAGGTATATATTCGTTTCTGTGAAACAAATTTCCAGAACTTTTTCATCTTGCAAATATGAAACTATATATCCATTAAAAAATAACTTCCCTTTTTTCTCTCCCCTCGAACCCTGGAAAGTGTCATTTCATTCTTTGTTTTCATGAACTTAGCCACTCCAGCTATCTCATGCAGTAAGTAGAGTTACACAGTCTTTGTCCTTCTGTGCCTATCTTCACCTAGTACAATGTCCCTAAGGCTTAACAGTGCTGTAATATGAGACCAGATTTTGTTTTACCTTTTAATATATCTAGGGTTTCCATTTCTTTGGAATAATCACTTTCTTAGAGGTTTATTTTATTTTATTATTTTATTTTTTTTATCTTTACTACTAGGGATGCACTTTCAGTTATTTACTTGTTTATGTTGGAGGAGCAATGCTCACAAAATATTTCTACTTATCTGTTGACTATTATTGACAATAAGCGTAGAATACTGTAAAGGCATGTTACACTGCATATATCTGAAGTGAAGAGAGGATGGTGGTGATTTGCACCGATTTATATTTTGCTCATTTGTTAAGTGTTTTTCTATTCGCCCACCTGTCATTGTGTACCACTAAAATTTATGCCCCAATTAAAGCTACCAGTTATTTTATATCATGGATCTCTAGGTTACTTATGAATAGTAGAAAATATACTATGTTTAAAACCGTGAACACCAGGAATTTGCTTTATTTCTAAACTAAAATAGTTCAAGGTCTCCCCCTTTTTTTTTTCATGTTTTTACCTTTATAATATATTGTCCACTGATGTATTAAAAACTAGCTCAATAAATATCTATATGAGGTCTATTTTCCCACTGTCAAAATGATAGTGAATCTGACATAACAGTTACTGCAATAAGTAAATATCATGCAGAGAGCACAGAAGACATAATTATCCACACTGGTCATCTTTCAGCTTCTAAGCCTGTCATCTGTTTTCCTAAGATTGCTATACTTGCTAGTTTTTTTCCTATGGAGAATATTTTGCTTCAAGAGATTTGTTTGACCAGCTTCGATTTGCTATTTAGGTATTGGCTTAAATATAACCTCATCAGAGAGGCCCAAATTGACCACTCAACCTAATGACACTAGCCATTTCTGCAGTTACATTTTATATATCAGTTTTCTTTGTTTTCCTTATGAGGCTTATTACTGTATGAAACTATGTTTTGCATTTACTATTTCCCCATTCTGAAACATAATAAGCTTCATGAAAACAAAGCCCCCTTTTTTCCTGTTGTTGCTCTATTTCTTTTCTTTTTTTTTTTTTTTT
>NW_016107410.1:1204505-1214231 GCF_001604975.1 Cebus imitator
ATCTCTTGCCCTTGTGATCCACCCGCCTCGGCCTCCCCCAGTGCTGGGATTACAGGCTTGAGCCACCGCGCCCGGCCTGTTGCTCTATTTCTAAAACCAGGTGCCCACTAACTGCCCAATAAATAGTTACTGAATTAATAAATGACTGACTATACCTAATGCTAATTATGCTACAAAATTTTTAAAGAATACAGAAGAATCATAATGAAGCATGTAATTACACATGTATACATGCAAACACACAAATAATACACTTATGGATGTGTATATATATATATGTGTATATATATATATACACATTTCAGACCCTGGAATCCATTTCTTCTGCCATCAAATTTTGCTACAATGATGTTCTCCATGTTACTAAGTATGGAATCCCAGTCAATATGGAACTTATCTGTAACCAACTGGCCTCTTGTGAGTGTGTAATAGGATGGACAGAGAGACACACAGATATAGATTGAAAGGCAGATTCAGCCCTTCTACTATTTACCTTTCCAAAAATGCTTAATCTTTTGGAGTCAATGTACGGTTCTTTCAGTAAAAATCTGCAATGAAAAAGAAAAACAATAGTTATATCTTTGTGAGTTAAATGCACGTGTAAATTTATACTTGGCATGCATACAAACAAAACAATAGCTAACGACTAGAAATGCTTTACTGACTGTAGCTCTATTCGTGTGTAAGGGTCATATACTCCAATATCTTGCTATTCAAAGTGATGGCTGAGTAGTTTGGTATCACCTGAAAGCTTGTTATAAGTGCAGAAGCTTGGGCCCCATTCCAGGTCTATTGAGTCAACATCTACATTTGAACAATATAATATCTGGTTTCTGTGTGCTGTTTTAAAGAACCTGCTAACTTTCTAAGGTCACACATTCATGCCAGTGTGGTAACGGTATCTGTGAAACTTCAAGAATTGTGAATAACTGTGGATATAACAGACATTGTGGATTATTGTAAGTAAATAATATAGTGGTATAATTATACTATAGCCCACTTTCATAAATCCAAAGTGAACTTTAATTCCAGAGGAGAAATATGAGAATTCTTTTACTATAGCACTAAGGGTGACTGGTACTTGAAAAAAAAAATGTAATAGACTTTATTATTAACTTACAAAATTGCTGTATCACTAAAATGGAAACTTTGTATCAGGGTAATATTATATGTGTTAGTAATATTATATGAAGTATACCTAGAGTCTGTCATTATAGAAAACAGAGAAGAAAATGTGCACACACTTACTTCACAGCTGTTATTTGGTCCTTTACTTCTATTGAACCTAATCTTCGATGAATCTCCTGCAAAATTTTCAGACCCTGGAATCCACTTCCTCTGCCATCAAATCTTGCTACAATGACATTATCTGTGTCAGTGAGTACGGAATCCCAGTCAATATGGAACTTATCTGTAACCAGCTGGCCTCCTGGTTCTTCATCCCTGCAAAAACCAACATATTGGACCAAAACAAGAGCAATTGAAAATCTGGTAGAAATTTTAGCTTTCATACTCACTAGTTAACTTAAGTAATGGAAAAGAACTGTGCTGGCTATTAAAGTTTCTGTTAATTCTTCATGATAAAGCTGAAGATAAAAATACAATTTTCCTTTGTAAAATCTAATTGAAAAGTTCTCTGAATGAAATGAAAACGTGACTTTACACTGCAGTAGTAATTACTTTAGCCCATTTTTCAATGGGGAAAAATGAAGAAAAATGGATGGTAGTTTCCAAAGGCATTTCTGAAGAATGACTGTCAAGTTGGCAGACAGGTCTATCTTTATTGGATTTCTTCCACACAGCGTGTTTTAAAAATGTTTTACAAATGGCTTAAAAGGGTTGAAGGGTCTAATAGCAGAACCAATTATGGAAAGTTGATAAAAATTTAGCAGGAAATGTATAACCATAAATAATGTTAACCTAAAAAACTTGTGTTAATATTTCCTGAATTGTTTCTTTTGTTTGTTTTTGTGGTAGAATTCTGAATGAGGAAAATTTAAACAAACAGTGAGAAAATTTCTTTTTTTATCACTAAAGTTGAAGCAAGAAGCATAGATATATATATATATGCTTGAAAAATTTGAACGCTAGAAGGAAAGAAAGACACACAAATAATAAAGCATGAATGTTCTTTCCAGAGGGAAAAGAAGGTAAACTTTTAAAATGTCAGCTTAAAATATTTATTAGTTTATTTTCTAGAATACATAAAAAGTAAAAAAAAAAAAAAAAATCAGATTCTGATACAATCACAGAAATCTAGGTCCATACCTAGGTATAGTTCCAATAGGCAGTTGTGCATGGGATAGATTTGAATAGCATTCAATCCAACTCTGAAAGGGCCTCCATTTTTAGTTGGGCAACCTGTCAGGAAGTTCCCACCCTACTCACTCTTCAAGGTAAAAACACCAAACTCTCCTGCCTTCCTCTTTATGTAAATGCTTATCTAGAAGCCCCAGTATACGAGCCATCTCCAATAACAAGCTTTTGGATTATTAGATTTACTACAGCAAATAACCTTTCAGCAAGAAATGAAACCTCGCAGATACAGGGGTTGTTTGAAACCAAAGTTACATAAAAAAGTAAGTAGAGAATCAGACAAAACACAGAGCAACTAAAATTTATTAAACGTTGTTAGCGGTGTATTGTGTTCCTCAAAATTTACATGTTGAATCCTAACCCCCAGTCACTTAGATTGTGACTATATTTGGAGATGGGTCCTTTAAAAACATAATTAAGTTAAAATGAAACCATAATGGTGGGCCTTAATGCAATCTGACTGGTGCCTATTAAAGAAGAGGAAATTTGGACACACAAAAGACCCCAGAGGTGCACAAATACAGTGGGACTTCCGTATGAAGAGGCACAAAGAGGGTGGCCGTCTACAAGTCAAGGACAGGGCTCAGAAGTAACCAGTCTTGCTGGCACATTGATTTTGGACTTCTAGCCTTCAGAGCTTTGAGAACATTAATTTCCATTGTTTAAGATATCCAGTCAGTGGTGTTCAGTTATGGTGCCCCTAGCGAACTAATATTAATGCCTTCCATGGTCTAGGCACTTAAGATCCATTATGTCATGTATTCTATATTTCCAAAATTTAATAAACCTTTTTGGAAGTAAGTTTTCTGTTACATAGCTTATGACATGTATTATAAATAAACACCATAGATAAAATGCCATTGAAATTAATCACAACTCTTCTCCATTCTTTTCCAAATCACACATTTAATGGTGATCATCAGTGATTCAAATATGCCTTGTCCTTCCACAGTGTTTGTAACCTAGATTTTCTTCTTTTCTATCTTCTTTTAAAATGGATTTTAGTTTATGCAACATTTGCTCTTAATGAGATAATCTGAAATTAGTTACTACACATATCCCCATGATCTAACCTAGAATTCTAATGTCTTCATTCAGAAGTAAGCCTGGAATTGCTGTTTTTTTTTTTTTTTCTTCAGTTCCCCAGTTGATCCTGATACAGCTTGCTTCACATTTGAGAGCTAGCATGAATCATCATGCCTAGCACAATTTCTAATGTATGTAGGACATAGCCAATGCTTGTTGAAGTAGACCTTTTCAGGGAATATAGACTCAGATGAAGCTTAAAATGGAAAGACCTTGAAAGGACTTGAGTTTACATAATGACACTGTATTTTGAAGCTCATGAATTTACTGCAAATATTTTGATTCACAAAAGACACATTACTAAAGATTAACTTCACCTTTGAATACTAAGGTGAGTAAAAATATCAAGGTTGAATCTCAACTTCACTATGAATACAGGCAAAAAATAACTGAAATTCTAGGACTCCATCTGTGTCTATAATAATGGCAAATACTATCTTGCTTTTCTCAAAGACGTTTTGTAAGCATTAATGGCATAAGGTATTTGAAAATACTTTATGAAGTATAATGAACAAAACCATGATTAGATTTACAGAACAATAAAAGCTGTTTTTTAGTATTTTATTTGAAGATAATTTTGCTTATGTGAAGCATATGTCTTTAGAGTTACAGTTAAAAATGGAGAACTATATAAAGAATTTTGGCTAGTTGTACAGTAATTACATGTATGATATCTATGAATAAAGCATAATCATGTAGTATGAGCTATTATGTCAGAGGTATTCCCATTTTCTAGATGAACCAACGAAATCTAAAGCCTTACAAGGACATAAAACAGTGCAATCAACAGACCCTTGGAGTGATCAGTAGAGTGTCAGCTTTTAAGGCGGGATTGTTCACTTTTAAACTCTGGCAGCAGCTCTAAGGCAATGTAAATTGTTTTGTTTATTTAGAAGATAAGACTTTCCAATTTGCATATAACACACTGCCTTGTTCACAGCCATATTAGAAGTTCAAAACTAAGTTATGTTTAGTTAAAATATAAGTAAGTCAGACATTTTATGGCAGGCAAATAAGTTATTTTAAGATAAAATTTCAAAGGCAGTTTTCAAACTCACAATTAGTAAATGGCTACAGATTTTTAAAACAAAACCTTCAATCCTTTACTCATGATTGCAACACCCATGGAAGAAAACTACAATTTCACTCTTTTGCTCTCTTCTCTAAATTGCCATTTTAAAATTGAACCTAGTCATTCTAAGGTTTAATGTTAGACCACAAAATGGTATGAATTCACTATGAACCAATGATTTTGAACCCATTTCTGTGATCTAATTGGATGTTGTTTCTTCTTTGGTACACAATTTAGGCATATCTATTTCAAGATACATTTAAAAGAACGTGGATTATGATGCTAATCATTCCCATCATAAGGAACAAGCCAGGCACGTGCAGGAAAATGATACAGATTACTTGTTCACAAAGTGTTGAGTAGAAAATGCTAGACTTATAAATAAAGCTAAGCAAAGAGTATTTATTCAGTAAGGTAGGAATAGCAAAACATTTGGTGCTAGGGATGACTACAGAGAATGTACAGGCAAATCACCTACCTTCTAATGAATGAGTACGTGACTTGTGTGTATTGACTGTGAATGATTGCTGAGCTCCAGTTGATTTAGTTCTTTTTTTGTTTTTTCCTGAGTGTCTTCACCATTTTCCTTCTACACAATTTTGCTTTTGTATCTCTGTCTCAGAAATCTTTGGGGATTCACAGTAAGAAGGGTGTTTCAAGGTTGAGAGTGGGGACATAAAACTTTGTTGAAATTTGTGGTGAAAAGAACAATTCCATCTGTTTTAAGCACTGAAAAGGTCATAGCAATATGAAACTTGTCTATTTCCTAACACAAGCAGCAGAATCAAATTAAGACTGCAAACTTTTCTAGAAGTTAAGGTCTTTCAGGGCAGAATCCTCATTTATTTCAATACCTTCAACACTGCATGTGTCTGTATGGATGAGGAGTTCACAATATAATAAAATATAGAAAAAAGGGAATAAAACAAACAATACTCAATAGATCTTTAAAATAACAGAGCAAGCCACCTCTTTATGACATAACAATGTATCATTTATACCAAAACTGAATTACAGTGTAGAGATTTGTTCAAACTACATGTTTGATCAGGTTCACAAAATGTCAATTAAATTCTAAAAAGAGGGTTGAATTTATAATCAGAAGAACAAGGTTTTAGTCCTTGATTTTGTTACCAATCTGCTGAGGTACCTTGAGCAAATAATTGCTCTTTGTATTTTTATTATTTTCATTGTTAAGTAATGTTTGGTGGTAAATTGTTAAGATCATAGATTATCAGTGCAGTACATTTTAAAAAGCTCTTACCCTTATCATTAAAGTTTGGGTTATAATAATTGGAAGGAAGAATATTTTTCTAACGAGAGCATTTCCCACGAACAGTGGAAAGGGAGGACATAGAGATAACTGCTTCTAGTCATCTCAGTTCATTGTTCTTTTTAGGCTTACAACAGGTTCACTCAGTTGCATGAGTACCTGGTTGAGAGTTAGAATCCTTGAGAACCAAGGGTTGCAATTATATTGTAGGTATTATGAATGAAAAAAGAATGAAAGGTGTAAAAAACAGAACGAATAAAAATCAAGGAAAAGGAAACAATATGCAAAGAGCAATATTACCTCATATTCTGAAGTAATCCACTATCAATGCTTAAATTTTATGCTTCAGGACAGAATTCATTTCAGGTAGAATATGAGACTGACATAGGATAGTCGCTTTAAACAATATTTGCCTTGGCTTAATTAAAAATTTATTTTTTATAGAGATTTATAATCTGTAATGATTTAGTTGCAGCCTATGTATATCTAAAATATAATGAAGTTTGCCCTCTTTCAAGCAGTATGTACACATAGGTACACTTATTGGCTTAGGGCCCCTTGGGCCAATTCCTTCTATTTATCTCTTTATTATTTTAAAATATCTTCTCGCAGGCAAATTTTTACATGAAGAATGGCTGAATGAATTTTCTCCTACACTGTATTTACTTAATCATGTAAAGAATAACATACTTTTTTCTACCAGCAAACTGCTTCTTGTCCACATTCCAGTCTTCTTCCCTTAGGGATACTGTTAATATAATCTTCAAATTTCTCACCCTAGTTTATTTACAATGCAACTTTTGGTTGAATTCCTTTTCTTCTAAGTCATAACCAGGAAAGCATTTGATACGATCAAGGTTGTTCATGCCACTACCAAGAGGCTATCTTGCAGTTCTAAGATTTTTCTTTCTGGTGGTGATTATAATGAAGCATCCCTGATAATGTCTAGAAAATTCCATTCATAAATTCTCAAATTGTACTAATCTCCAATCACTTGTACTCATCTATTTTCATTCTCAGACTTTGTCCTTTGTCAAGCCTTTAGAAAAATAGATAGCATGGGGAGAAATGCCAGATATAGGTGAAAGAGATGAAGGCAGCAATTCACACTGCCATGTGTGTACCTATGCAACAATCTTGCATGTTCTTCTCTTGTACCCCAAAACCTAAAATGCAATAAAAAAATGTAAAAAAAGAAAAAAAGAAAAATTGCCAGCATTAACGACCTAGACCTTATAAAGTAGTAAGCATGTCACTGTGAAAAAGGTACAGGTGATATAGGGATCAAATCAAACTGAGTTGGGTCCAGGTCCAATGGGTTTAGACACCTATGCCTTAGTTTGCTTTTTATCTGGTATAGAGGAAGATAAGCATCTACCCAGTAGAGTTACAGCAGAGATTAAGTGAGGTTTTATATGTAGCTTGGTAAAATGCCTGGTGTTCGGTATAGGTGTTCAATATTACTAACCTTGTTCTGGACAACATTTTGGGACATGACCTTTTGCCTTCCATTGTTCTT
The DNA here is from genome assembly GCF_001604975.1 of Cebus imitator. Classification (NCBI taxonomy): domain Eukaryota; kingdom Metazoa; phylum Chordata; class Mammalia; order Primates; family Cebidae; genus Cebus; species Cebus imitator. The sequence continues at coordinate 1,211,772 of NW_016107410.1, forward strand.
TTAGAAGATGAGCCACTTAAATCTGGCTATTTCCATGCAACTCTCCATTAGCAATTCCTGCAGTCTTGTTCAAGAATATAGTTTCTCATGGAAGGTGGATTTATGTCATCAAAGTGTCCTTGACCTCTAGTGTATTTGCACAAACATGCATAATTGAAAAGTCTGTTTAATTATATTTATAATAGCTTTTATGTCACATAACCAAATCTTTGCTGACTTGAATTATAGTTACAAAGCCATACAAATGGAAAAGAAATATTGTGCCTTTTACATATGTATATGATGCTGAGCATGCATCTACTGAATGTCTGTTACTTTTGCAATTTTATTATTAATGTGTTAAAGGTACCTTATGAGCTTCTTGGTAATTAGATTAGCAACATCTATTGCTTTTAAATTGCTAAAATCCAGAGTGTGTCTGAACTCAGTTGTAGTTTGATTAAAGAAAAATTTCTTAGGCATTTTCACTTATTTATATGTGGGTCTGTTCAGTACATTTTAGGGTCATTAATATTGCTGTCTGTGACATCAGATAAACCTGAAAAATTCATTTAATGTTTTTCCTCAATCTGAAATTTTCATGTTTTCAAAGTATTTAAAAATATGTTTGATGTTTTAATGTTTTTTTTCTTGATCTCCAAGTTTGAGTGTTTTGCATTAATAAAAGTGAATCTTTTTTTCTATCTCTTCCCTAGCCCTTGTTCTACTTCTCCTCTTTTTCTCCCATTTTTAAAGAAATAGTTTTCCTCTTGTCATGATCGACTATTGCTGACCAAAGGCACTCTTCCTTGTCTTGAAGGGAATTTGATCCTATTTTGCTTTTTATCTTGAATGAAAGCCAGAGATCGTCTCCTTACCCTGATGCAAAATCTGCATAATGACTATCACGAGAGTAATGAAGAAAAAGCAGAGTCCAGTTGTTTAAATCAAGTTATTTGTATTGTAGTACAAATCCAAAAATGAAAGCTTTATTGTTATACAAGTTGAAACACTGAGCAGCAAGGATATTAATGAGCCAGCTCTAAAACTCAAAAATGGACTGTTAGCATTATCCACACAAAATTAACCTGAAGATAAACATCTCAGACAGCACATGAAAATATTAGAATAGAACCAATAGAAAAGGACCTCAGGGACATCTCCCAGCCAGAAATTGTTCAGTAAAATGGAAGGAATGTCCAATCTCCTAATCATCTTTGCTGTCAAAGTCTTACTACATTAATTCTTATCCTGTGGCCAATTTCCATTTGAGATAATTGCTAACAGTGTGGGTGAGTAAGTAGAAAGGGAAGAGGGTTTGATGATCTTTTCTTTCAGTTGCTGGGAAAAGCTACATCATCACAGAGCTAGGATAGTATTTGATCTATTCTCTTGCATTTAGGAAGGGTCATACCTAAATTATTCAAGGTTAAAAGAAAGCTTAGCACATTTTATAAACACACCAAAGGCAGGAGAATTTATCTCACTTTTCATGTGCACATAACTACAATGTGATTATCCTATGCTGCAAGTCTGCTTTGGATATCATCATGGAAAATATTCTACATGCTTGCTTCAGGAACTGGGGGTGGGAGGGAGCAATTTAGATAAAAAAATAGAACAAAGTGTATATATCTTTAAAAAAGAAGCAGGTGACAATCTCCACAACAAACTTAGGTTTCTCATTTTTTGGAGGAGAGTGCAATTCAGCATGGGAATGTAGTGAGTCCAATATTGAAGAAGACAACGTCGAGGGAGATATATCCATGTAATGGATTGATAATACAGGAATAGATGCTAATTATATACTAACTTTCAACCTGTGTTTCATCCTTGGTAGGACATCATGATACCTTCAGTAATGTATAGTGGTGATACAATACTAGTTTTCTAACTATATAATCCTTTACCTGGATTCTAAAAATCCATTTAGCAGCTGCCAATATGTGGCTATAAACATAGGGAATTTTAAATCTTAGTTTAGTTTTTGCCTCAGTTAAATAGGAATAATAATGATTATAATACTAAGTATGAGCAGGCATTAGCAGAACCATTTTACAACTTAATAAACTGACACATAGAGGTAAAGAAATTATACACCATAGATAGGTTAATAACACCAGTTTTTTTGAGTGAACACAATTATAAAAGTTGACCTCGACAAAATATTCACTTAGTACTTTTGGCATATAAGCAATTATATCCTCAAAGCAAAAGGAAATTGGAATTCTTAGCCAAAATAAGATTATAAATTTAAGGTGTTTAAAAATCTCTTTGGCTGGGCATGGTGGCTCACGCCTGTAGTCCTAGCACTTTGAGAGGCCGAGGCGGGTAGATCACGAGTTCAGGAGATGGAGGCCATTCTCACCAACATGGTGAAACCTTCTCTCTACTAAAAATACAAAAAATTTGCCAGGGGTCGTGGCACACACCTGTAGTCCCAGCTACTCAGGAGGCTAAGGCAGGAGAATTGCTTGAACC
>NW_016107410.1:1214341-1242862 GCF_001604975.1 Cebus imitator
TCTTTTATTTATGAAGTTCGAATTATGGGCCTTTTTCTGAATTTATACCATATATTTTAAATTCCTTTATTCCTATAATTTTTTTTAGGGAACAGTAATAAAAGCTTGAAATGCACATTGTTGCTAAATTTTCACCTCTTAGTAGATGTTCAACATAAAGTACATTGTGCATCAATTCTGTTCCTCAAGTGACCTCACCTATAAAGTGGGGATTAGAATATCTGCCCTGTTGTAATCATAATGCTGTGAGAAAAAAAGTTTTTAAAAAAGCATAAGAAGTAAGTAAACTACATGTTATTTACATATACATTTTTGGGTATCCTTATAAATTAAAATTATATAACCTATACATTAATATGCATGTATAAATATAATTTTCAATACTCAATTCTCAAAGATGCAACATGTTTTGTGCAACACGGATTTATTTTTTACAACATATTTTCTATGTGATTAAAAGGGAGATTATGCCAGTATAATGCACTGTGATAGTGGTAAAAGCATTTCCCAAGATAATAATGTTTAGACGTAATCAGAGCCATATTTTCTTTCAAGACAGAGTTTTCCTCTTGTTGTCCACGCTACAGTGCAGTGGTGCAATCTTAGCTCACTGCAACCTCTGTGTCCAGAGTTCAAGTGATTCCCCTGCCTCAGCCCCCTGAGTAGCTGGGATTACAGGTGTACACCACTACGTCCAGCTAATTTTTGGTATTTTTAGCAGAGACGGGGTTTCATCATGCTGTCCAGACTGGTCTCAAATTCCTGACTTCAGGTGCTCCACCCGCCTCGGCCTCTCAAGCTGCAGGGATTATAGGCGTGAGCCACCATACCCAGTTTCACATTTTCTTACAAATAAAGAAAAAGTCTTAGCAATATATTGGGACCTTCAGAAAAAAAAGCTAAAAATCAGTGGAAGCACTTTTTTCCAGTGAGTTGTGGCTGATCTAGGAGTTTCCAATTCATTATGCTTCCTTTGTGTTACTGAGGGACAGGTGACAACTGAGAGCTCTAGTCACAGAGGCTACGAAAACATGGACACAAACAGTGGATTAATGAAGAAGGCTACAGCTAGATCAGGTTTATAATTTTGATAAAAATGGCATGATAAAAATGAGAACAAATGGCTATAAGAGAATGCCCTCAAGGAGGAAGAACAAGCTGAAGTTCAAGGATGAAAATGACTGATTCCAAATCACGTTACTTACAACTTTACTATGTTAATAACAATTGTATTATTTGGGTTGTGTTTTTGTTTTAAAAATATAGTAATTATTAGTTTCTTCCCAAGTTTTATATCTCCTAGGAGCCCTGTAATTTTTAGTAAGGGACTTTGCACATTACTTGTTGCTCAAAGATGTATGTGTGGGCAGGCTGTGGTGGCTCATGCCTATAATCCCAGAACTTTGGGAAGCCAAGGTTTGTGGATCACCTGAGGTCAGGAGTTTGAGACCAGCCTGGCCAACATGATGAAACCCCATCTCTAATAAAAATACCAAAAATTAGCCAGGCGTAGTGGCAGGCACCTGTAATCCCAGCTACTCAGGAGGCTGAGAGGAGAATCGCTCAAACCTGGGAGGCAGAGGTTGCAGTGAGCCGAGATCACACAATTGCACTCCAGCCTGGGCAACAAGAGCAAAACTCCATCTCAAAAGAAAAAACTTATATATATATACATAAGTTTTATACACACACACACACACACACAATATACAGATTTATGTAAAATATATATACACACACACATCTATATGTGTGTGTGTGTGTGTGGACTAGAAGAAAAGCCTGGAGCTCTGGTCTAGCCTCCCATCATCATAGACACCCTTTAACTTACATAGTACATAGCTTACATGATTCGGAACATACTGTTTTTATATATAAATCAAAAGGGAAGAATATATTATTTTAAAAATCCTGTAATAGCTTAATATGGATGGGGCTGTGTGGGATTACCAAGAAAGAAAACACTGTATCTTAGTATTTGTAGTTTAACCTTTCAAAGTCACGTTAAACTAATAACATAGCTAACACTACATCCTAATTTTTTTCTTAGAAAAAAATAACTAAAATAGGAAAAGAGATTTCAATATGACTTACTCTCACATTAATAACTACACTTATATGACTATCCAAAACTATGAACTATGTAAATTAGGAAGTTCAACATTTCTTATAAAAATATTCAATAGTATAACTGTAAATATATCATATACATGTATGTTTTCAATAGGAAATCTTAATAAGCCCATTTCATTCGTATGAAACCTATTGTTATTCATATAATCCTGTGAATCCATGCATATCTAAAACCTCCATTAACAGAAGACCTGAAATGGCATGTGTGTTTCTGTGTGTGTACATACATATTCCTGTTAAAATAATCACGAAATGAATATTACAGCTTATGCATTATCTACCCATTTAACTAAATTTGGATTTTCCTCCAATGGCACTTTCTTAATACATCAACTTAGAGTTTGTACAACTTTATATAATGGTAAGAAATTAATGCTGACATTTGAGAGGCACTATCTACAAATTGTGAAAGAACATAAATATTTTCAAGAAAAAAATAGAAACAAATGATCACCTTCTTCCCTTCTATTAACAAGATTAAATGCCACTGTGTTTTTTTCTTCTCAATCATTTTCTATGTATTACAGTATAGGTACATTCTCCATCCATTTAAATGATGAAGATATAAAAAATGATAAACCTGAAATTTAAGCTCTGAATCTCATTACATGGCAAAGCAATAATAATCACTCTTTGAGACAAATACTGATATCAACAAGCTACCTCTTTCATCTACACCAGCCAGTATATGTACTATTTTTGCAAGAAACTAAGGGTAAATGTAGATGTGTATTTGGCATGAAGAAATAGAAGATCAAATGACGTTAGAGGTTATTAAAATATATATGTCTTCATCCTTGGGAAACAAAATGAACTCACCTTTGACAATCTGATCTGCTAAAACTATAGGAATCCATGAAATAAATAGAGAGTAGAAAAGACTTCCCACAAAGTGAACATTTTGATAAGAATTCAGAATTTTATTAAATAATCTGAACTGAGAATTTGATCTCTCTTGTGGAATATTCATGAACTCAGTCCTGATTTCTATAATCAATACTTTACAACAAAGCATTAACATAGTACAAATGTAAAATGCTATATTCCAGAAATTATTATAAACTGTTCAGTGGAAAGAATAAAAGGTTATAAAAATTTGGTGGTAGAGAAGCCTCCTCTGATTCAAGTCATCATTCCTTGATAATATGGCAATAATTATCATAATACAGTGGACTATGCAGGGAGGCAGCATTGGGTAATACAGCAGAGGCTTTAATACAGAAAACAGATATATAAAACTTGGGTCGAAACCCTAACTTTACCTGCTTATGATCTTGGGGAACATATACATGACATATTTTATATGGTTTCCTTGTATTAAAATAAGGACAGTAGTATTTACCTTGGATAATTTCTATAAGGATTAAAGACGGTGCCTACACATTATCAGCATGACACTCTTTGCACAATAAACACTCAATAAATGGTAGCTAATATCAGTTCTTATTATCTTAAGGGGATAAGCGCAATAAAAAAATTATAAAAAGAAATAGTAGGCCGGGCGCGGTGGCTCACGCCTGTAATCCCAGCACTTTGGGAGGCCGAAGCGGGTGGATCACGAGGTCAACAGATCGAGACCATCCTGGTCAACATGGTGAAACCCCGTCTCTACTAAAAATACAAAAAATCAGCTGGGCATGGTGGCGCATGCCTGTAATCCCAGCTACTCAGGAGGCCAAGGAAGGAGAATTGCCTGAACCCAGGAGGCGGAGGTTGCGGTGAGCCGAGATCGCGCCATTGCACTCCAGCCTGGGTAACAAGAGCGAAACTCCATCTCAAAAAAATAAATAAATAAATAAATAAATAAATAAATAGAGAAAGAAACAGTAAAGAGGCAGCATGAAAATCAATCAATATTTAGCACTATCCAGAAAGACTGTAAGAAAAATTAGAAACTCAGGTTTCGTTCTACTGAGTGGAAAACTAAACTGGAGAGAAATGGACCCATACAGAAGTCAATTATAAACTCACAAATCATTTATTTCTCCATTTCCACATCTCAACTTAATTCATTCCTGATGACAAACTCAGGGTTAATTGATTTGTTTACTTATTCATTGATGTATTCATATATTCATTCATTTATTCTATCAAATACTGCTCCAGTTAGTGTCTTATAGCAAAACAATTCAAAAGGAGTTAGCAGTTTAATAGAAGAGAAAGCAAAGTAAATATTGTAAGCTGGTATGATTACATGTTTATAACAGAGGTGTGCATAAATTATCTAGAAGTGTGTCTGGAAGTCTTAATAGAACTTTTTCAGGTGGCCAGGCAAACTAAGGGCATTGGGGAGGCTTTGTAAAAACACACGAAGTAATGATTGAAGACGTGGTGTTTCCCAGAACAAGGCAGTCTCTTATATCTAGAGAATGGGACTTCTCTTTGGGGGTGGCTGGTGTGAGATGAAAATGAAGAGAAAAATAGACAACATATTAAGAAGACTATTACGTAGTGTGAGGTAAAATGCACATCTTAATCAATGATGAATGAATAATGAGAGGATTTTAGGTAGGAGGGCTACCTTCTCAGGTATAGATTTTGCAAAGTTAAACCGAGCAGCAGAGTGGAAAAGCAACTAAAAGTGAGATAGCAAAAGGTAATAAACTAAAGAAAAGGAAGTGTAAGTAGATGCAGTATAGCAGCATGGAGTTAAATCATTCAGGTAGGATGTCTCACTGGTCTGAAAGCTTGATGTTAGTTATATATTAAACAATATTTCAAATTGTTTGAGGAAATGAAATGTGTGTGTAACAGATCAGCAGTGATGTTATCTTGACTTGTTGGATATGAATAACTGAATATATTCACTCACTGTGAATGGATCAGTTACTTTTATCACACTGTTTAAAAGAATAGTTATATAGAAAACAGATCACTTCTAGCAAGATGACCAAATTATACGATTCTGATACACAAAACATTCATTCATGAGATTCTAGATAAAAATGATTAACGCTTTCCAGTTAGAATGACCTAATCCACAAACTGACAGAGGAGGAGAGAGGAAGAAAGCTCCGGGGAGATAAGACTTGATCGATGGCCATGAATTCCCTGAGATTTCAAGGAAGATGAACTCAGAGAAAGGAAAGAAAGTCATGGAGGAATGATAGCATATGTTGAATTCTGGAAGTTAATATTACTTGTTGAACATTTACTGCCTCCCTAGTTAGACCTTTAACAAGTGTGGCAGGATAACTTGGGCATGAAAAAGAAAACAATGGGAAGCGATGACGGGCCCCTGGTACTGAACTAAACTCCAGAGCTGACCCTGCTTCTCTTCACAGAGACAGAAAACAAAAACAAAAACAAAAATCTCTTCTTTTTTAGTAACAGTACAACTTTCTGGATTGCGTTTACCAGCATCTAAGTATATTAAATTCACATTTATTTGCCAAATAAACATCTGCAACTGCAGGATATTTTCCACAACACCTTCACTCTTGGCACTATTTGGTAATTACAGGACAGTCAGTAAGTTCTGTATATTAAGCATTGTGGAGGCACACTGAACAAATCCAAATAACTGTTACAGACTTCAAGATGCTTGCAATCTTCTTTTTATCTACCCATAGCCCTTAACACAGCTTCTCATATGTAAAAGCAACGTGGTAGATGTGTATTGTATTAAGTTACATATACATGAGTAGCAAATACGAATATTAAAAAAGAACAATTTGAGGTTAAAAGAGCTGGAATGAATATAGATGTGTAGAGAAGAAGTGTAAAAATGAATAAGGACTTCGAGGCCTTAAGGACTATCTATAATGTTAAGCAGAAATGCAGGAGAAAAACAAGTAGGCACTTGGAGGGGGAATTGGAGAAGTTGTCCAGAAAAAGGGGATCATGACTCCACAGAGACTGCAGCAAACTCAGGTCACTGAGATTCATCTGTGGTACCAATGGCTCTTAGATTTTCTATTACAGTAAAAATATTTATGTGGTATGTACTCCATCCCACATACTCTTTTTAATGTGACATTGACACTGATCGTTGATTCACTTATATTTTCAATATTATGAAATTAAGTTTGAGTTTCAAAACATATGACCAAGAAAGGGACGTAAAAGGACCATTTCTTTGGAAGATCCATAATAAAGATTGAGCAGCACTGGGTACTGACACCAAAATCACTGAAAACAGTCTTTAATCTTGAGAAAAAAAATGCCTTTAAATTATTGGCAGTTTTGAAAATTCTTAAAAATCACTTTATACTTTTGCTATTCTGACCCTTATATGTTTCCAAGCATAATATTTTAGAAATAATCATGCAATTTAAAAAGAATAAATCATATTGTAAAAATAAATTTTTTAAAAAAGATCTCCTCATTTTGGATTTTGTAAGTCACATTCTGCAAAGCTTTTGATAATTTCCCTCTAAAAACCAAAAGTTTGGATAATGTCAATTAATATTAAGTATAAATAATATACAACAAAAGAACTAGAAATGATTTAATATTTATTTTCATTCTTCCTTGTATCAACCAAAAAAAAATAGCAAAGTAAATTGAATAGGTCTGACCACACTATTTTATCTGTTTTAGCAGTGTCTGCCAACAACTTTATGGGCATTAAATCACACATTAAATACCCATATTAATGAAATTAAATGCTTTAAAATACTATTATCCATATTAGGTTTCCATAAAAACAATTGCAGTTTTTGCCATTATTTTTAAATTCTGCGCACAATTTATTAAAGACTATCTGCAGGTGTTTATGCTCTACCAAACACTATGGTGACATATTTAAATATAAATATTATCCCATGTTATGGTAACAAAAGATTAGAAAAATTCAGCAGCATATTGCTAAAATCTCAGCACTCCAACTTGAACCCAGTCCTATCTGACGCCAAAACCAACATTTTGCTCTAAAATCCTACTTCTCAAAAACACCCAAATATTCCTTGCCAATAAGAGAAATCTTCAAATTGGTTTTTTGAGTAGTTCCTTATATTCCTCTTAGAAACTAAAACTCAACCAGAAAAAAACAGAGGTCTGATACCCATATTAGCCAGTTAGCTTCTCTGATTCAGAAAAAAAAGAGAATTCGTTAACTCTTACTTGGTTTTCTCCCTATATGTGACACTGCCCTAGAGCAGGTGGATATGCAAGTGGGCATAATTATCTATACATTCGTTTGCATAAATGTCATGCTTCAAGGGCAGTCATCTCTTTTGTCTTCCAATTTGAAGGTCACCATATACTGAGGGATGCCTCCTATGAGCCTGAGGGATGTCCCTTTCCTTGATGAAGTTTATTTTTCAGTGAATCAAAAGAATATTTCCTTTTACCAAAGGGGATGGGGTTGACTTTTTTTTCTTTTTGTCTCATTTTAATACCTTAAATATTTTTCCTCAATAAATGATACATGTAGTTAAAATGGGAGCAGAAGAAAACTAGGTAAAAAGGACAAGAAAAAACAATGAATTAAGAAACAGCAAATAAGAACTTCCTTAGGGAGACATTAAGAACTTTCAGAGCTCTCTGGCTCTTAGTGACAAAGCAGAAAAGTTTGGATATGAGAAACTACATAAAGCTCAATAATTAGAATTAGAAATGAACAATGGGGTGAGACAGAAAATTAAATATTATATTATTTCTATATTATATGGTTTTTTAAAATAAAGGGAAAAATGGCTTGTATATATTAAAATATCTAAATAAAATAAATGCAATCTACACAAAAAAGAATTATATTCCAATAATTTTAAGAATCATATGTGTTAGGCAGTGTTTAAGGGGCTGTATATGTTGTATTTCACTCAATCTACAAAGTGCTCTTAAAGCACAGGTTGTACTGTAATGCTAGTTTTAAATTTAGAAAAATTTAGCCTTGTAAGAGGTTAAATAACTTGCCCAAGGACACACAGCTAATAAATGGCAAAACTAGAATTTGAACCCAGGAAATTCAATTCCACAGACTAAATACTTATCCACTATACTCAGTGATCATAAGAAATATTAGTTTCATATTTACTGTTTCTAAATATTGTATCTAAAGACATAATTTTAGACAATTTTAAGCACTATTATATCAACATGCTACCTGAGCCCTTAATAAGGGAAATAACTTATAACTCTCAGGAATACAATGCTACATCAATATCAAGTTAGTTAGGCATCAGATATCAAGGGCTTTGGTGCCTAATACTATATAGTCACGACATAGCCTTACAAAATGTATAAAGATATTTAATTTCAAAGTCAATTTCAAGATTAAAAAAAAGAAACTTGAGGCAAGTTTTCTGGGCATGGGAGCAGCTTACTGCAGGCCATGAATCCAGGAGGAAAAACTGATAGGAGTGATATAAACATAACCAATTGTTTCAGCAGTGGAATTACAAGTTCCTCAATGTTGCATAAACAACTGGTAAAGAGCACAGGGCTTGAGTAACTGCTAAGCAGACATCCACAAATCAAACTACTTAGTGTCACTATTCCTGGCAGTAGCACCAAACTCCATGTGGGATGCAAGAAGTTCAGAAAATTACACATCCTTACACATGATTTAGTGATGGACTCCTCGAGGAATTTAGACAACAGACAGCTGCCCTGGTTAACTACACCTAGAGGACGTCTCATTTATTTAATCAAATGTTGTCATGTGAGACACAAAAATATAAAATCTTTAGATTCCTTTATTTCAAAAACAAATAAAATACTTACATTATTAACAGAAGAGCATACTGGTTTCGGTCCATAAAATCTTTGGGAAAGGACAACTGTAAAGGAAGTTCTTTTAAAGAAAGAGCAAAATATTAAAGATGGAGAGTCATTTACAGGTAAAACCATAAGACGCAGAGAAAGTTGTTCTTGAATAACATAGCATGCACAAAACTTTACCATAGTCGTCAATATGAAGGATTTTAATTTCTGGCTTTACTATCTTCTTCTTCAGGATAGCTTCCTTCAGCATAGAATTGCTTTCCAATATAAAATATTCTGTAAACCAAAAAGGGTAGTGTAAATGGCTAACTCCTATGCATTAATCAATAAACAGTGTGACACAACAAAAAATTATCCAGTTGTTACCATTTGGCAGGTGCTGTGCTAGGTACGGACTAACTCATCATTTTTCTTCTGAATCACTACAACACTGCATAATTACTGAATTACTAAGTGAGCTTTATTATACCAGTTTTTTTCACTTGCTTCTATATTAAATTTATCAATTACATTTTCAAAATGCAAATCTAATCATATTGCCAACCTGCTTAAGAACATTTTAGCAAAATACAAGACTATCTAGCACCAAATGAGATGAGATTCACAATGTCTAGATACCTTTACAAATTAAAAGGCTTACAGAAACACAGGATGAGGACACCTGGACTGTAGTTCAGGTGTTTAATAAGGTAGAAAAAGCATGAGCATACAATATGTTTCTAAAAATAAATACTGCATAATCTGAAATACATGAAAATTATATTATCTAAGATGAAAAATACACTGGGTGAGATTAATAAAATATTAGACACTGCAGAAGAAAAGAGTAATGACCTTCAAAATACAGTAATGGAGAAATATCAAAAATGAAGTATCAAAATATTTGATAAACATGAAGTGGATATCAGTAGCTTGCTGGAATTTTGATGTATATACATTGTATTAAATTTGTAGATCTATCTGGAGAGACTTTATTGATAAAAACAGTGAGCCTTTGAATCCATAAATATATACATTCACATATATGTTTGAATATGTATACACATATATCCACATGTACATATTGTAGACAGTTATCTGTATGTCTGTGTCTATGGCAATTTGAGTCTTTAGTTTCTCCCAGCAGTATTATACAGCTTTAAAGAGGAGGTCTATATTTTTATTAGATTAATTCCTAGATGCTGTATGGATTTTTGATGTTACTTTAAACAGTATTTTAAAATACTCTTAAATCTTGTATTTTCATTGATAAAACAGTTGAATTTTAAGTAGTGACCTACACCTGTAACATGATAAATTCACTTATTTTCAGTAGTTTATTGTGTGTACATTCCATAGTTTTTTTGTTTCCTTGCTTTTTGTTTTGTACACCCTATGTCTTCTGGAAATAAGCAGGTTTACTGCATGTGTTTCTTTTCTTACCCATTTTACTTGCTAAGTCCTCTACTACAATGTTGCACAGAAGGAGTGAGAAAAAAACATTCTTGACTTTTCCAGCCTTCAGGGAGAAGCATCATTCTTTCACTATTAAGCATGATGTCAGCTGTAGTATTTTTACAGATATCATTCATGAAGTTCAGAAATTGCTTTTTTATCGTATCTTGAGAATTACTATTAATTAATTATTGTTTGCCAAAATTTTTAATTTTTTTTAAAACCTTAGAGGTGTCAGTGCAATATGGTGAACTACATTGTTTGTTGAAGGTTACAGCAAACATAGAATCTTTGAGTAAACCCAATATGGCCATAATAATCATACTTTGTATAAATGCTGGGTTTGACTTGCAAGTTAAGTCAAACCCAGCAAATTCATGAGAAAATTCATGAGAAAATGATTTTTGTTGTTGTTGTTGTTCTCCTAATATATATGTCTGGATTTGGAATCTGGTCAATGCTAGCCTTATATTTTTAAAAAGAGTTTGTGTAAGCTTGGTTTTAATTAATTAAATGTTGCATAGAATGCACCACTGAATCTAGCTGGAACTGGAGCTTTCTTTGTGAGGAGAATGTTAACTGCATATTTATATATTGTATTTCTTCTCATGTGAATGTTTAGCGATTTGTGTCTTTTAAGGAATGTGTCCACTGTCTAAGATGTCAAATTTACTGGCATAAAATTACTTAGAATGTTCTGTTAGTGTCATTCTAATATCTGCAGCATTTGTATGGGCATCATATATTTTATTAAATGTCATTACATTTTTCTCTTTTTCTTCTTGTCTCTCTCTCTAGAATTTTGCCAATTTTACTGATCTTCTTGGGGAAGCACCTTTTGGTTTTATACATTTTCTCTACTGCTAGTCTATTTTTGGTATCATTTATTTCCTTCTTATTCATTTTTTATCTCCTTCTTTCAACTTTGTTTTAATTTGCCCTTCTTTTTCTAGTTTCTTAAGGTGAAAGAGAAGATTTTCAATTTAAACGTTTCCTTTTTATACAGTAAGTTAGAGTCATAAATTTCTTTCTAAACACAACTGTAGTACCCCCTAAATTGGGATATGTTGTGTTTCTATTTTTATACAATAAGTTAGATTCATATATTTCTTTCTAATCACAACTGTAGTTACCACTAAATTTGGATCTGATGTGTTTTTATTTTCCTTTGAGTGCAAAGGATTTTCTAATTATTTATTTTTTTATTGATCAATGTGTTATTTAGAAGTACAAGTTTGATGACAGAGCATTCTTACTCCTTTTCTTCTTTTTTAATATTTATTTATTTAAATACTTAATTTTTAAGAGCAGTTCTAAGTTGACAGCAAAATCAAGAGGAAGGTACAGAGATTTCCCCTGTATCCCTCCCCACCACACACATTCATTCCCCCATTATCAACATGCACCACCAGAGTGATACATTTTTAATAACTGAAAAGTCTACATTGATATATCATAACCACTGATAAGAGTTTACATAGGGTTTAGACTAGGGTTCATTCAGTATTGTACAATTCTATTGGTTTGGACCAATGTATTCATCATTACAATATTCAGAAGATTATTTTCAGAGCCATAAAAATTCTCTGTGTTCTGTCTGTTCATCCCTCCCAATGCCCTCCCAACCCCTGGCAACCACTGCTCTTTTTCTAACTCCACAGTTTTGTCTTTTCTAGAATGTCATACAGTTGTAATCATATAATATGCAGTCCTATCAAATTGGCTTCTTTCACACAGTGCGTGCATTTAGGGTTCCATGTCTTTCTATGACTTAATAGCTCATTTCTTTTTGGTGCTGGATAATATTCCATTGTCTGGATATTCCACAGTGTATTTATCCATTCATCTGCTGAGGTACGTCTTGGTTGATTCCAGGTTTTGGCAATTATTAATAAAGCTGCTATAAACATCCATTTGCAGGTTTTGCTTAGATATAAGTTTTCAACCCCTCTGGGTAAATACCAAGGAATGTGATAGCTGGATCACATGGCACAAATTGCTAAATCCTCTTCCAAAGTATCTGTGCCATTTTTTTAAATCGTTCTTTAGATTCTGGGGTACATGTGCAGGTCATGCATGGTTGTTGCATAGGTACTCACATGGCGGGGTGGTTTGTTGCCTCCATTCCCTATCACCTATATCTGGCATTTCTCTCCATGTTATCCCTCCCCAAACTCTCCACCCCCTGCTGTCCCTCCCCTAACTCCCTGCAAAAGACCCCAGTATGTGATGCTCCCCAGGCAACAGTGAATCAGAATATTAAGAGGCCAGTAAGCTGAAATGTACCTGCTTTGTCAATCACTCTGTTAGAGTGAGGTATAGTTGATACCTTATTTTAGGCATATAAGATTCACCTCTTGCCTGTAACATGGCTCACATCACTTGCTTTACTGTTTACATACATAAGATCAAGTTGATGCTTCGTGCAAAGCTTTCCTCATGCTGGGATTTTTTTGAAGAAGGATTTATAGAGTATATGACTCAGAATACATAATATAATGTCTAAGACCAATGCAAACCATAACTATTCTGAATTGTCTTCTTGTGTACTCACTTGCTGGGTTGTCTGTATTATGTAGGCTGACTACTGGGACCCTTGGACCTGGAATTTAAAAATATGTGTATAAACATTTTTAAAGACATCTAAGTAAGTTTACATAATTTTTTTTTTTCCAAATGGAACCACTTTGTGGTTAAAACACAACGAAACAGAAACCAGACCACTAGCTTTCATTCCTATTTATAGATAATTTATTCAGAAGAGTAAGTGTATATAGGAAGGAAACTATTTGCAAAAATTATTGTGAAGATTCTCTTTTCCCTCAAATGTTCTACATGTCTATGTTTTTAGCCAATTATACATGCTTTCTCTTTATCTCTAGTCTCTTATAGAATAGCCACTGATGTCAGAAAGCTGTTTCATGACCCTTTTACCATTTATCCGCTGATACAAGATTAAATTCTATTTGCCACTGAGCCAAAAAAGAAAGCAAGCATGCATATTTGAAATAGTTTATCCATAAGAAAAGTTTAAAAATTGGGTGGTAATTATATATTAATATAAAAATACATTAATCATAATCTACAATTATTTAAAATACACTAGCTAATTTGTTACTGTTAAAAGTTATCTTGAAACTTCACTTCTCTAAGAAATCCCATCTAAAACTAATGTTTTGGGTTTTTTTTTTTCTGGTGTCATTAAACAAGTATTTCTTTTTTGATTGTTTCATTTCATTTATTAAGAGAAAAACAGTTTTAAAAAGTAAGTCTTGGTATATCTCTCATTGCGTCTTTAAAAAGGACAGCTTAACATATCAGCTGCTGTAGCAGCACTCAATTCCTCAGATTAAAAGAGGACACATGAGTTCCATTTAATCTCTGGGAAATACAGTATCATATTAAAGGGAAAATGATTTCTGTGAATACATTATAGAGATACTACGTAACCATGTAAGACTACAGCACATTGTTACAAAATGGGAAAAATAATAATGGTGAATGTAATTGTTTAGAACTGAAGAAAGCTAAAGCGAGAGAATTCAATTTCTTTAGGTCCTAAATTTCCATAGATCCTAAATCTCTTAACAAGCAAGGCATTGTTTTAACAAGAAGACTAGACTATTACTTTTCCTAAAGACTAGGTAAATTAGTTTATGATTGTGGCATGGCTTTGCTGATATAAATATATTTATTCACCTTTTAAAATTACTCATGTTCAAATAGCACTTATTAATTATGTGTTAATGTTTATTGTCTTCTCAAATTTTATTTCTACATGAAATATGTAAGACATTATATCTCAGTAAATCTATATATAATATATATCCTTTTAAAAAATTTACAAATTAAGAATATGAAATCATCTGATGTAATACTGGCTAATGATACCAACAGATACTGATTAAATACAATGAATAAAATATATCAGAATTCATAAATTATCTTACCTTCACAGAATAATAAGAAATGTTGATTCATTGGACTGAAACTAGCATCAAAATATGTACATTGTTCTTTCATGAAATTACATGAAATACATTGGCGATTCAATAATCCTTCGGTAGAAGCACTGGGGAAAGAAAAATGCAGTTATTACAGAAATGGTACTATTCTAGACACTTGAATGTGAGGTATTCATATTTAAATATAATATAAATAGAGGAGTTACACTGGTGCTTGCATAGAGGTTCATTGTAAACTATCACTCACTATATACACAAAAAGTCAACTTCTATTAGTAATGTTAAAATACATTTTTCTTAATCTATTAACATTAAAATTATACATTCTTGTATGTATGTAATATGTATGCTTGTAGGCATGGCTACAAACAAAGAACTGATTTCAATGGAACTCAAAATAACTTATTGTTTTTTGCATTTTTAATAGATATTTCTGTATAAAACCTTAAAGCGAATTTCCCACACAGACTATTCAATATTCAATATTTAATATGTACTAATTGAAAGAAGGAATAAATATTTCCACAAGTCAACAAAAAAATCAAGCTCATGATTTTCTTAAACATTATAAACATTAGAATTTGGTAACAGTGCCAAATTTTCCCCATCATTTACTTGCAGAAAAATTATTGATTAAAAAATGTTGTATCTGTATTACAACACATATAATGGCTAATGACAATACATACTTTGAGATAATGAGGTGGTAAAGAGAAAAGTCATCATCATATTTCTTTTACAGTAATGGTCACAGAATTTGAGAAAGTAATACAAGGTTGAATTTCTTCTATCAAATTTTTTAATAAATAAATCTGAATGCAAAATTATACAGGTCAATGGATGAAAACACTGTTGAAAATACTTTTTAAAAACTTGATCAGACAAAAGGGTCTCAATTTCATTTTGGAATGAAACATGACTTTTGGCTATAATTTTACAAATGAATAATATTCATGTCAATTTTGATGTGCAATATGCTGTAGGCATGGGGATTGGAACAGGGATGTTGAGGCAGATACAAGAAACAGTTCACAGAATCACAATTCCATATTTGAAACACTGTGAGATGATTACAATCTAAATTTTCTTCTAATAGTCAAAACAATTAATATATACTAAGCACGAATCATATTAGTTTTACTCATCATAACTTATAGAATATTCACACTCAATTTTTTTCATTTTATAAAATTTAGGTTAAATCTATATAACACAAAATTTGTCATTCTAAGCATTTCTAAGTGCACAATTCAGTTTCACTAATCACATTCATAATATTGTAAAATTTTCACCACAGGAAGGCTTAGAAATTACCCCAGTTGCACGCAGCTTTCAGTAACATACTAAGATTTAAAACCTTTTTCTCTCTACTCTTCCATAAAGCTTTTGGATCCAAGTTCCCTCAAGATTTATGTGGTATTTTTTCA
Organism: Cebus imitator; assembly: GCF_001604975.1. NCBI lineage: Eukaryota > Metazoa > Chordata > Mammalia > Primates > Cebidae > Cebus > Cebus imitator. The sequence goes on from NW_016107410.1 coordinate 1,229,970, forward strand.
TTATTTAGATTATGAGGTTGCTGAAATAAGGAGATACAATTTTTGAGACAAAGAAAGTAACAATGACTACCATAGCAGTTCTGATCCTGCAGGGGTGCCTAGTGCCATATATTAAGTCAACCAATGATCATTTTTATAGCCTGGGCAAGACACTGATTGCATTTCTGGGTCAAACACTAACATTATCTTACAGTCAAGCCAAGTGGCATTTGATGAGCTATTTAAGGGAAAATTTAGTGGTACTACATTTTCTTTATAACACAGTTGACTACACTATTACATGTCAGAGATATATTAACTGTTCTGCCTCAGTTACTAGAGCAATAAGACAGGTGTGCAAATCTAAGAAGTCATTATGATTCAAATCACATTTTAGACCAACAATGGGGAGAAAGATTGAGGCTGTTCCATCTTTCTGAACTTGACCAAGTCTAATCTTCCGATGCTGTCATTTTTCTTTGAGTTTTATAAAGTGAGAGTTTTATAAGATATAACATATGTCCACCTCTCTAAGCCATAGTTTATTGTTACTGATATCAATCATAATGTGTATTTCAAGAAAGATAAGCTTCAGGTCACTAAAAGAAAAAATGACCAGTACTTTGATCAAGACCCCTAATGCAAAATGCAAATCACTAACTCTGGAGCCTTGCTTCCTGGCAGTCATTAGAATTAAGAACATGGGTTCCAGGAGGTCCAAGAGAATAAACTAAGAATATAAAAATGATGTATTAAGAAAGGCGATTAAAACAACAAGCTTGTTTCTGATGAAAGCAAATTGTGTATAAATAAAAGTGTGTGGGATGATGTAGAGGAAGTCGGGGTACTTTAAACATGCATTTTTACTCTCAAAGGAAAATGAATACTACTTGGAAAGAATTAGTGGTGACACTTCTTCAAACATGATCAATTTCCCCTGAGAATATGTCATGGGAGCTTTGACACTTTAAAAATGGATCTGTGAAATGGAAATTAGAACATGTGTATAAAATCAAGAATTAATAGGTTGCTTGCCAGCCAAAAAAAAAAAAAGTCATTCTTGTGAGATCCTGTTGAAAGCTTTCTGAGTTGAGGAGACATTTTAATACTAAATAGGTATGAACTTAAGTCCTTTTTTGAATATAGTTTTGCATTTGGGAAAAATGAGCACATGTAATTATTTTCTCATGTATTGCTTTATTTTAGTAAGCAATGAGCATTCATTATTTAAATAAGGATGCCACCTCTTTCAACAATCTCATTGGGTTTTATGAAAGACAGGACAAAGGGGAAAAGCTTCCTGTTTGATACACTAGACTAACTGTTCACAACATTATATTGTACAGGAATAAATTTCACCTGTGCCACATTAATGCACTGAAAACTCAAAATGAGACTTAGCAGAAGATGAAAGGGAACACAAGGGAAAATATGTAAATGTCTCTGATGTGGAGAGTTGAGACAAGTCAGCCACAAAAAAGATATTAAGAAATTGCAAATGCAGGTGAAGAAAAGAATAAGGAGAGAACAGAGTAGCAAGGGAGCAAGCAGGCTCCACTGTCTCCAGTCCTGCCAAGGGAGAGACTAGTGCAAGAGTGTGAAGCTTTGTCATGCGAAGTTCACTCTCCCTAGCCATGCTGAAAAAGACATGTTGAATTTTTCCTTCCCTTCCTTATGCTACATAGATAGCCATTGAGAAGCTAATCTGTGTAAGGACATCGTTGCACACTGCTTACCTGTACAGCTGCCTTCCTCTGGGAGAAGACTCAGTGCTCAGAAAGTAACTGTCCAGGAAAGAATATAATACAAGCATTAGACACAGATCTATTTTTTGTGATATGTAAATTTTGTCACATTGTCACATTTGAATCTTGAATTCACATTGAATCTTCACTTGAATTTTCACATTAAATCTTCACTTGAATTTTCTAAACTGTCAAAATATAGATAGGAGTTGTTTTGCTAAACACAGGGCTTTGATACTCTGGAAACACAATTTTCCCCTGATAAAATCATTCTTTTTCATAATCTCTTTCAATCTTGTGTGTGTGTGTGTGTGTGTGTGTGTGTGTGTGTGTGCATGCCTCTGTGTAATATGTCTCTGTGTGAAGTGTGGAAGAGGCCTTTAAAGAAAGGTTATTCTTTCCATGGCTGGCTTGTTTTGACTAGGACTATGGGGAGCGAAACATAATTCCAGGAAAGATGGCATTTGACAATCCTGACTTGTAGCCTGACTAGAGAACTGAAAACACTCACATTTTTTGAGTAGTTTCATCATATGCTAAGATCTTTATCACTTCCCAGTTTCCTGATGTCAGATGCCGCACGGTAATTTGCTCACTTTTACTCTGCAAAGAAATAGAAAATATTGTTTTTCCTTTTATTTAAACAGCATCTTTCTGGTAAACACGAATGTACCAACTGCTCATGACACTTTGAATTCTTTAATTCTCAGTTAACATTCAGTTTTCTGTTCTACAGCTCAAGGATGGACATGCATTCCTATAAACACACACCAAGGCAGGTAGATTAGTGCCTTTATTTCGACTACAGAAAAATCATTCGGAAAACTCCTCCAGGTGAGGGTGATCCAAGTGTACCATCTTGATGGCAACATTTGATACCAAGTTGGGACTTTGATCACACTCATCTAAATGACTGGCAGCTGTACAGCTAGCTTTAAAAAAGAAAACATTTTAGAACAAACTACTCCAATAAATATTCAGCTTAGTTTTCATTTTAACCCTTGTAATACGACATTGTTATAAGATTTGCCATTTCAATACAATACTTTTTTTCCAAGATGAATTCATGTTGATGCTTACAGACACAGTTATCACTGTTATATGGCATTTTATTGTAAGAAGATAGCATATTTTTTCTGTTCTGACACTTGTTATTTCTAAATTTTTGTTCTTAAAAACAAATTGACCACAAAATTTCTTATTAATGTCTCCTGATGTGTATGGCAGAGGGTTTTCTAAGACAAATACCTAGGAATGGGATTGCTTGCTAAAAGGATATACATGTCTTCTACTTAACTAGGAACAAATTATTTTCCAAAGCTGCACCAATTTCTCATCTATTAAGAGTTCTTGTTGCTCCATCTCTTTCCTACTGCCTCACCAACAGTTATTTTCATCAGATGACTTGATTTTTGTCAAACTAATGCATATGAAACAGTATCTCATCTATTTCCCACATATTTAGAAAATAAGCAAACATGTAGAAAGTTGAAAGAATAGTACCATGAATATCCATACAGTCTTTACCTAGATGCACATTTTGAGTATTTCTGCTTGGTCCATTTTGATCGCTGACATTTGAGAGTAATTTGCAGACATCAGGTTATTTCAACACTGAATGATTAACAATCATTCAGTCTTCACACTCAAGATTAACAATATTTTACCATACAAGTATTATAAATCACACTGATGAAGATTATATTAAATACATAGTCGGGCGCGGTGGCTCATGCCTATAATCCAAGCACTTTGGAAGCTAAGGCGGGCAGATCACCTGAGGTGGGGAAATCAAGACCAGCCTGACCAACATGGTGAAACCCCATTTTTAAAAAGAAAAAAAAGAAATACATAGTCTATGCTAAAATTTATACAACCATCCCAAATAATTGTGTGTATGTGTGTGTATATATATGTAATTTTATGTATTACACGTATTTAAAATAAACACAGGACCCAATCAAGGTTTACATATGGCATTGAGTTGTCATCTCTTTAGTCTCTTTTAAAGTAAAACCACCATCCTATCTTTGTTTTATACAATATTAACCATTTTTAAGATTCTTGATCTACTGGTCCTATATAGAACGTTGACTATTTTGATTTTATGAAGTTGTTTTCTTATGATTTAATATAAGTAAACAATTTTACAAGAATATTATATGGAATATAATGGATACCTCTTCTGCATTGTATCAGGAGGCACAACACTACAGGTCTTCCCACTCATAGCAATGCTGTTCACATGAGAACTGCAAGACTTATTGATCATAAAAGTAATTTTCACCTTGTAATTACAAATGGGATAATACTTGCACATTACAAGAACATCTTTTTCCTGGTGAACTTTTCAATCAGCAGTTTTGGCATCTGTTCATGACCATTCCCTGAATGAATTATTATTTTGAAGTGATATCTAATTCTAATATAACTTCTATATCTATTATGTAGCATTCTTCTGTGAAATAATTTCTCCTGCTTTTCTTCCTTATGTATACCCATTCTCTTTCTCTCTCTCCTTCTCATATTACTATGGACTCAAGTATATTATGTAATGCAACATTTTACATTTTGTTACTCTTATCTTTATGGTGTTGAAAGAACATCAACAATTGGACAGAAGGAACTCCTTCAAGTCAACTCCTCTATTCTTCAGACACTACATTAGGCTTTGAGCACTTCCTTGATTTCTGTAAAGTAAGACGTTCCAATATCTTTTTGCTTTCTCTGTCACATAGGTGTGATTGATCATTTAACCAAGGAGCCTCAGTTCTTTCCACTGGATTATGATATTTAGATATCAAGATCTGGGGTTAGGTATACTCATTGCAATTCTAATCTTCTTAGTTCCAGGAATTTTTTTTAAATGAAGGCATACAAATCTCTACAGATAGACGAAGCAGATAGATGGATGGACAGATGAAGAGAGAGATTTCCATATACTCCCTGTTTCTCTGTTCATGTGTATATTTATTTCTGTGTGCTTGTATTAATATACCCAATTACATGTACATCAGTTTTATTTATATTTAGGTAGACTTGCTTATCTTAGTATTTCAATTCAGGCCTTAATATCTTCACTCATTTTATTTAAGTTTCCTTAAAAATATGTACATGATTCAACAAATACATTGTATAGATATGTATGTATGTATATATGCTGAGAGAGGTCCTGGTCTCATACTTATGCCCACTCTTACTTATCATATTAAAAACTTAATAATTTTCTAATTGTTCCTTTTCTTTTAAAAATTATAGTAAAATCATCTTAATTTCATAATTAAATATAAATATAATCCTAAATATGCCAATACATGTAAATTCAAGCCTTTCCCCATCTTTTTTATTCCTGCATAATTCTCTGTTGTGTGAATGTACCATAATTTATTCAACTAGCCTCCAACGACCTACATCTCAAACAATGCTGCAGTGATTAATTCTATGTATATGTTTGTTGCTTGTTTGCTCAACGTGCAAGGATACATCTGTGGGACACATTCCTCCATAGGTGCAGTATCATCTTGCGCATCCACCAACAATATATACAAGTGCCTTCTCCCCCAGAGATATGTTACAGAGTGCGTTGTTCAGTGTGAATTTTGACATCCTGGTAAGTGATATAAGTGACACTAAGATGTATCGATCAAAGCTCCCTTCTGAAATAAAAGAATTATTTGACCTGTGGCTTGGAATGTGCTTGGTCAGTCTTCTATCCTTATCTGTCACTCTTCTTTAGGAATCACTTGGTGCTACAGACAGAATGCTTCCATTCTCTTTGCAAACTCATATGTTGTAGAACTAATGTGATAGTATTTGGAGGTGGGGTTTGGGGGAAGTAATTAGATAATAAGAGTGAATAACACTCATGAGATGAGTTCCCTTGAAAAAAAAGAGACAGATGATCTGTCTCTCTCTGCCATGTGAGGATACAGCAAGGAGGCCACCATCTGCAAACAGGAAGTGAGTCCTCACCAGAAACAAATCAGCGGGCGCCTCGATGTTGGAATTCTCAGCCTCCAGTATTTTGAGGAATCGATGTCTGTTGTTTAAGCCACCAAGTCTATAGTATCTGTTACAGCAGCCCACACTAAGACACCTGAACTAAAGAAAACTGCCTCACCCAAGAGCACACTCTGCAAAGACAGCCCCCATTTAAAGCCAGACTGATCAATATTGGCAGACAGAAACCCAGCCCTCTTGCTCTGACTTAGGACTGCTCTGAAGGGCCATGCCATCCGAGGCCTGAACTCTCTGTGGATCAGCTGAGGCATTCATTCAGAGGGCACCACAGCTCAAATTACTCTGTCCAATCTTGCTTCTGTCCCCTTCCTTCCAAAGTTATTGATCTCCTCTGGCCTGTGGGATAATCTTCATTTCACCATTTGCTTTCTGTGGAATTCAATTTATGAAGTTATCTTGCTGTAGTTTCATTTTGTTTTTATCTTAGAAATGGAAAATATGTATTTTTTATAATTTTATAACTGCAAATGGTTATTTGATGATATTTAATTCATACTGGAGTAGTGTTTTAAAGAATTCCTCTGCTTCATAATTGTATATCTGACGGAGGATTTTCATCATGTATTGAACAGTTTTATTCCTACTTTTCATTTTGCTCATACTGCAAATTTGTATATCTATTGCCTGCCTATATTTTGTTCTTTAGAAGTATCTTGGATTTTCCAAAATATACATACAGAAGTGTGATGAAGGATTAGGTGTCTCATAGCTTTCTATTACTAATACCCTAAAGATTAACACTCTATTGAGGAGCCTAAGATGGCACTATTTGGAGTGAATAGACACTCTGATATCTAATAAGCTTTTTTTGCAGGGTCTTTAATTTCTATCACTACTTTCCACCTTTTCTTTTGCCACAAATATTTCAAGAGACAACTCTCCCTATCATTTTTTTTTTTTTTGTCTCTCTTTTAGGTGGTATTTTTAAAAACTGTTATCTCTGGTTTTGTGCATACTCAAGCTACTTCATTCTGATTCCTTATCTCAATGCTAATTTTAAAGGGAATATTACTAATACTCCATTATCAATTATGCTGTATTAATGAAACTTTTGGCAAGTGCATTTATCAGCTTAAAGAAGTTCCCTTTATTCCTACATTTTTAAGTTTTCAAACACTCATTTTGTTGAATCTGCTTGGATCTTACGCCTGCATCTATTAAGGTGATGATAATTTTCTTATGAAGATTTAAACACAGTTAATTATCTTATGTATTTTTGAAATTGTAAGGAAATTTAGAAATCCTATGTGTAAAATATAAGTTAATTTTTATATGCATTAAATAAGTCAACTTGTCAATATTTGGTTAAGTATTTTAAACTTTCTTGTATGGTCCTTGCTCATATCATCTTAATTTGGTTTTGGTTGCAAGACGATATTTGTGTCATAAATTCTATTAAAGATATACCATCTTTTTTCATTTTCAGAATAATATAAAATTGGAAGTACATGTTCCTAGACTATTTGGTAAGATTCACTTTTAAAAACCACCTTTCCCTGATGCAAAAAATTTCAAAACACTGATTCTATTTTCTTAGCACTATGGATGATTTTGATTGTTTCTTAAATCTGATTTTATTTTTTTCCTAGAATGCATCCATTTCTCCTAAATTTCAAGTTTATCAACAAAAAGTTATTCATAATATTATTTTAATATTTTAAAAATCTGTAGTTTTGTCCCTTTCCATTATTTATAACTAGGGCAGCTCAAAAGTATAATTAACCTTGATAGTTATTACAGATTTAATTACTTTTTCCAAATAACTTATTGTCTGTTTTATTACACAGTTTTATTTCATGTTTGCTTACTAGCTGAATAAGTTCTACTCTTTCACTTCTAATTTTTCTTTTACATTTGAATTTATTCTTTTTCTGAATTCTGACATTATATTATATACATAATTTCATGTATGAATATAAAATTATTGCATATATTTAAAAGTACTTTTTATATGTATTGCATATTTTGGTATATGTAGTATTTTCATTTAGTTCTAAGTATTTATTGATTTCTCTATGAATAAAAATTATATTTTATTTCCAAATGTACGACCTTTTAAATGTTAACCTTTGTGCAATTCAATTGCATTGTCTTCAGACAGTGTAATCTGTCAACTTGCAATGCATTTTTGGTAAAAATAAATTCAGAATTAGGTTCTTATGGGAAAGTTTTATTACAACATCTATTTTCCCATACAACTGAAAGTGTAAACTAAAAGGGCATTCTATACTTTACTACACATGCAAACTAACAGAATCTTTCTTTGAAAAATTTTCTGTCTTATTGGTATGTATTTGCATTTCAATATCTCCCTAAGTAGTCTATTTTATGTTCTTAGTGGAAACTCTCTAGATGTCTAGCTGTTTAAAGTCAATAGCAAGCCTGTGACTCCTTTATATCACCTCTTTTGTATACTATCTGATGTACTTCTGTGACTTACAAGTATTTGTTGACTAAAGGTATAAGTACAAAGACACCCTATTGGTGAGATATGAGACCTGCACAACCCAAAGGCTGGCAGAGAGTTATAAAGTCAGACATTTTACGGTCAAGTTCCCACAGAAAATAACTCAGTGGATAGCTCCTCTTACTCATTTCCAGGTCTTGCTTTGAATGAGAAAAGGACGGGATAATAAAATTTCAAGGTTTCAGTGCATCTTTGATGTGAATTTCAAGATTAAAAAAAATCTCAAAACATTAAAAAAAAAAGTGAAGAAACTTCGTTCAATATTTGAAAGTATCTGGAGACACTTTTGGTCCACAGATTTCTAGGTTAATTATTTTCTCTGTTTTTCAGGGTATTTTGGGGTGTGTGTATGGGTGTGCATGTGTGTATGTGTTTTAAGGACAAATGAGATGCACATTAAACTGTCATGAGTAAAAACTCAATGCTTTGAAAAATGTTTGAACACAGTATAAAAAAAAAAAAAACTATACACTATTTACTTCAATGATACATTTAGTTCAAAACATTACACTTTCAAGTTTAGTACCAAAATATTTCTTGCTGGAATAACAACCCTACATCCTTTTGATTTTATTTTAAACAGCTGTAATTGCCTGGTTTGCTTTTTATCTACCAGGGAAAATGTGGAATGGGGAATAAGTTGAACTTGCATTTTGCATATAATAGCAAAGATTTACTTTCCAATAATCTATATAAGAATCTCACAGCAGTGAACACATTAATTTTGACCTGGTTAATAATCTTAATACCAATCAGAATATGGTAGATGACTGAACAAAAGTTAAAAAATGAATATCAAGGGATTTGAGCATATTTCACAAGGGGGTGTTTGTACTTCAATTAGGTTTTCAAGCACCTTCAGCAGAAATACATTCATAGGAAAGGCCACTTACAAAGCAGGAGAGAACAGCAATTTTTACTCTACAGTAATATTTCTTTCTTTCTGTGCATCCATATTCTCTGCAATATTAACTTGATAGAATAGAAATGCTGAATATAAATATAAAACTGTAGTAGACTTTTGATAAATGCAATATGACAATGTATTTTAAATTGAACTAATATTTCAACTTTAATTGTAGACTAAAAAGCAACACAACTCATGAGTTCATTCATTCTTAAAAGAGGGCTAGAAATTTGGAATAGAATTTTTATTTGTAATATTAGACATCAGAGAAGTCACCTTGAATTCATGGAGATTTTCTTGTTCAAGGAAGTTAAATATTAGTTTAATAGTTCTATTTCCAAATTGGAAACACATTGGTATCCATACAAGTTTAACGGTGCATGTGCTTTTTACCTAATTACACATTATTCATTCAGATTTCTTATATTAATTTTTAACTTTTATAGTTTTTAAATAAGGGAAATGTTGTACTGCTTAAAAATAGCATGCTTTCATTTGCCATCTATTTATCACATGAGATGAGTTAATTGTTTTCAGACAATGTCTTAATCACTTACAGCAGTGAAATTTAATGCAAAAATTTTATTGGGTTGATTAGGTGATAGAATTGTGGATTGGGGGCATGCTATTTTCCACAGTATTTGTAATGAATAATGCCAGTTAAAATTGTTCCAAGTGAAATCATCAGTTCTCATGGGCAAAATCTCATGTTGCTGATAGAGAAAGTGAATGGATTCACCAACATATAATTTTTCATTTAACACAATTTTAGAAGATGACAGGGCAATTCCTTACACCCATGAATCTGAACGACTGAACATAATTAAAACTCTGCTTACTCCACATTTGAGAGAAAAAGGTACTATACCTTTGATAAAAACCTTTATCTTAGCTACAGCCTGAATTGCATGATGTATAATGTTACAGTTCCTGAGATGAGAATTCAGAAGTTACAAGTCTACGTAACAAATATTTATCAAGGAGGGAAGGGGTGAATATCTAAAGTGATCAAAAGTTTAATGGTCTGGGGTAAGAAGTCTCGTATCCCTGTATGACTCAGGAAGTACATAAACTGATAATAATATGTATACTAAACACTCTGTCCAGAAGAACAAATACTTTGGCTATATAGATTACCAGGAAAGCCAGTTTTATTTAATATTGTCTTTAATGGAATATCGAAAGTGGTAAAAACACTCACAAATTTTGCTTTCACATATTCACACTGAAAGTGATCTGGAAATATATATATGGGCTTAGAAATCTTTTACTTTCGATCCAGCTATTCCAGTTTTGTTAATCAATACTAAAGAAAGAATCCACAATATAAATAAGCTTTACATACAGTGACATCTATTATTACAACAAATTGCCACTAAACACACAACAAAAAATAATGGTTATCGATGCACATCCAGTCAACTCAGTATTAATCTTCTAAAGAATTATTTTTCAAAATTATTTAGTATTGTGGGAAAAGTAAGCATTTAAAATTTAAATTTGATATATCAGGATGCAATAGTGTAGTTTACATAAAGTTACGATAATGTTTAAATGAAGGCTGGAGGAAAACACATGCATTCTTTTCTCTTTTTATTTTTATCTTCTGGAATCACTTTAACAAGGACAGCTTTTGTAAATGAGAAAAAAAAAAAAAAAAACCCACTAAAATATATGTAATGACGGCCATCACTCTCCGTAATGAAAATAGCCTGAAAGCAATAATTTTCTAGCTTGGTCTCTAATTAATGGTTTTTATCTACTTACTGATAATATGAGAGAGTAAAATGTTTGCAAAAATTTAGTAATTTCATTTAGTAAGATATTTCAAACAAATGGATATATTCTGAGTGAACCAGTAAGCTCTCAAACATGGGCACCAGGTAATGCAAAGGTGATCTGGCTGACTGTTGGCTGCCAAGGCCCCAGGCCTGTCATTTCTCCCTTTTCAGGCACGACAATTTTAAGTAGAATTATGTAGCATGGCAAGGGAAGAAAAGGGGGTAAAAAGTCATCAATGCTGGCATGCATTGCTGTTTAGGCTGTAAATTACTATACTATTTTTTTGAGTCCCAATTTGACATTACATATCACAACTTAAACAAATATATACATATGGCTGTACTCTGCCTAAGTATCTTTTAATATCTAGAAATATAATTTTGTGGGAAGAATTTTAAATAGAAAAAAGTGTTTAAAAGGGTTTTTAACTTTGAATTCTTTCTAATATCAAAATATAGAAATGACTTTAATGATTAATAAACTTGGCTCATTTAAATACAGTACCAGCTAGGTGTGGTGGCTCATGCCTCTCTTCCCAGCACTTTGGGAGGCTGAGGCAGGTGGATCACCTGAAGTCAGAAGTTCAAGACCAGCTTGGCCAACACGGTGAAACCCTGCCTGTACTAAAAATACAAAAATTAGCTGGGCATGGTGGCGGGCACCTGCAATCCCAGCTACTTGGGAGGCTGAGGTAGGAGAATAACTTGAACCGGGAGGTGGGGGCTGCAGTGAGCTAAGATTGTGTCACTGCACTCCAGCCTGGGTAACAAAGTGAGACTGTCTCAAAAAACAATATATAAATAAATAAATATAGTACAGTAAGTGTACTTGATGTAATGGTGAGCAGCTATTAAAATCACAGGGAAGAAAAATATAAAATATTAGAAATACAATTAAATCTTGTGAGAAAATGCTCATTATTTATACCTTTCATGTCACAAATCTTTATTATGATATAATTGCAATCTTTAGGGGAAAACTATATTTCTTATGTAAATAAGAATTGGAAATATACACAATAATGGTTTAAAAGAATGAGAATATGAGGTGATGATATTGTGGGTGATTTTATAGAATCATTTATTCAGTTTATCCAGTTTAAATTTTTCATTATTTTATAGTGTATATATGTCAATTAAGCAGTCATAATTCACAAATAGCTTTTTTGTTAGCTATTTTTAAATTGAGACAATGTGATTCAAACTGTTTCATAAAATAATGTATGTGTTTGTGTTTGTTTAAAGCTAAGTATAAATTGTATTTACCTAGCACTGACTTCTGACTCATTAGCAAAGTAGATAAATTTTAATCAATTGTCAACATATTCATAAATAATCATGCAGTCATGTTCATTTCTCAATGAGGAAAACCACAAATTACCTGAACAGCAACCAGAATAGAAAAAAAAAAAGTTTTCTACTTCAATGAAGGCTTTGTTATAGTCTCCATACAGAAGAGGAACAAAGTAAATACAATGTAGAACTTTAGGAAGTTTTTCATTTCAGAAATACAGGAATTAGCCTGAATGTTAGGCTGGTTTGATTGGGAAATGGGAGGTATTTCTTCCCTAGGCTTTAAAAAAAAAAAAAAACTCTTGGTTTGGGTGTATAAATATCTTAATTCCTATATGTCAACATCATACTTTTAAAAAGATATTATTTCTATCTTTTTAGAAATAATATCTTTAGAAATAATATTTCTATCCATTTTGAACAACGGATACAAAAATATAGTTAGATAGAATGCGTAAGATCTAGTATTTGATATCACAACAGGGCACCTACAGTCAAGGACAGATTGTCTTCTTTTGGGAATTGTATCTACAAAGATGTATTGCACATCTCTTTCTATCCTTCACTATCTCTTATAAATATCTATAATTTATATGTAATCTTCTTTACCACTTAGATTTTCACAAAGCTTCTTGAATATAAAATACTGAAATTTAAAAATTCAATGAAATGCCATAATCAGTTATAAGATTTGGAAAGTG